>NW_022475424.1:0-85129 GCF_009193585.1 Aspergillus caelatus
AAAAAAAAAAAAAAAAAAAAAAGGAAAGGAAGAATACAGAAACTGATCTTGCGATTAGGATTGGGAGCTGGTGGTCTAGCGACCCCGTATTTCGTCAATGCCTCCAATGTCATCACGTATGTGATCATGATCGTGACATGCCCGTTATTCGCGATCGCCGGGAACAGATTCAGTCTGAAGTGGGTGTTGGTCGCCGGAACAATCGGTTATGTGCCCTACTTCGCGGCATTATACTGCAATAGTGTCTTCGGTACCCAATGGTTTTTGCTCTTTGGGTCGGTGACTTGTGGTTTCTCGGTATGCGACGATATTCGTTCTTGCTGGTTAGAGGAGATGTGTGAATGCTGATTTGTGTGTAGGGTGCTGCATTATGGGTCTCGGAGGCTGCTATTGCTGTCGGTTATCCTGAGCCTGAGAATCGCGGTACCTACAGTAAGTGCTATCTATGCTATAATCGCGACTTCCACAAAAGACACGCCCTCGCTAACTAGGCTGATAGTCAGTATCTGGATGGCGCTGAACAAGCTCGGATCGGTCATTGGAAACGCTATTCAACTCGCGCTCAATATGGACACATCCAGCAAGGGCAGCATCAGCCCTAAGACATACCTCGTTCTCATCGGACTCAGCTGCGCCGGTCTCCCCCTCGCGTTAACCGTCGCTCCCGCGCACAAGCTGATTCGCAAAGACGGAACCAAACCGACATTCAGCTCCGACGAAAATCGTATCACCCTCAAGGAAGGCCTGAAGGGATTTTGGAAAGCGACCAAGCAGAAGTACATGCTGCTTCTGATTCCGATCTTCATCACCGTGCGGTGGAGCCAAACATACCAGGGAAACTATCTGACGGAATACTTCTCCGTTCGAGGCCGGACCCTGGCTGGGTTTGTCCAAACCGTGGTCGGCATTGTCGCTACGGTGCTTTGGGGCTGGCTGTTGGATTCGCAAAAGATCTTTAGAACAAGACGGGGAACAGCGATTGCGGGTTGGATGACGATGGTAGCTGTGTTTATCCCGCAGTGGGTCTTGAATTTTGTCATGCAGACGGACCTGCAGAAGCAAAGTCCCACCCCATCCTTGGACATCTATGACCCGGGATACGGGAAGGCGATCGCGGCGTATTGTCTATTTGGGTATGTACATTCTCTGATGAAGCCAGAGAGACTCGTTACTAATGTATTGGATGATTTAGTGTTGGAAGCCAAGCATCAGTGGTATGGACGTACTGGATTCTGGGAACATATGATATCCATGTCGATGTCCTGGCATATACCACCGGGATTCTCCGTTCATTTGAGAGTCTGGGCTTTGCTATCGCATTCGGAATTGGCGCCAGCGAGAACGTCTCCCTCATGGCTAACCTCATTGTCGCGTTTGTGGTGTTCTGGGTCAGCGTACCCTTCACCACGTATGCTTCCTGGCTTGTGAAGGAGCCAAACCCGACTCTAGAGGATCCTATCAATAAGGACATCCAGGACGATCCTGAAAGAGATCTGCCGCCAAAACTGCCGCGAATACAGGAGCACGCAGATGATCTGGGCTACTATGCGGAATCACGCACCTGATGAACCTTGAGTGAGACTTGACATTAACATTTCACATTCAACATGTAATTTTACGACTTAGTTAATGATAAGAGGCCCCAACAACTAATTATTAGCATAATACAACGGAAACATTTTTTTTTTTCTACGTGGTTCACCTTAGGTGTGGGGTTGAAAAGGTCGTCTAGACAAGGTAGATGTGAATGTGTTTCTTGTGCAACACTGCTTTTGTTCATGCTATTCAGAGCTCGCGTGCCATGGAAACACTAAGTAACAACGTGGTTGCTGAAAGACACATCATCAGAAACCTATCGCCTGGGAAACATCTTCACCATGACTACCTCATGTCCACATCCACTGGCAGCTAGAACCAATCTTTTTTCACATGGCTCAGCAGCACTTGCCAACACCTGCCAACACCTGAACTTTATAGACTATCATTCAGTTCTCACAAAAAGCGAAACATGAAGCAAAGAAATGAGCCACACGTGATCTTTCACCTGGTGGAGATTCTTGAGCAGATCCTTTTGGAAACAGATGCACGAACCCTGTTGACCTCCGCCCAGCTCGTGTGTTATAAATGGCATGAGCTCATCAAGAAGTCGCCCCGTATTCAGACTACGTTGTTCTTCAACCCGTGCAGGAACCCAGATCAGCCAAGCACCAGGAACCCATCTATAAGAGAAATTATCAGCAAGTTCACTACCCTCACGGCGCAACCATGCTTGCTTCGTCCAGAGGCCAGCTGGAGGGGAATGCTACCTCAGCAGCCGCCCGTGTCGTTTATCAAGATACGTCACGCTCACTCAGAGAATCAAGATGATGTGGTAGAGATCACGCCGGTGGAGGAATTACGGATGGAACATCTTGCCGATGCGATGGGATCTTATGAGGCCAGAGTACTCTATGGGATACGGAAGTTCTCCTCTGCCCTCTTACATCGCCCAGTAAACCCGGTAATCTTGCTTAATGACGGGTCGGTTCTTGATGCAGACGAAAATTATGGGTTGTTGGTGTATGATCCTGTATACAAATCCTCGTCAATCCTCGTGGGTTGAAGGCGAGCCGATGAGTGTAATGGACATGCTGTTCAACCGGCTGGAGGGTTGTCACTCTACGGTTAAGCGTGATCCTCGACGGTGGTAGTGGTTATGATTCATGCTATATGTTGTGGGCTTTTTTTGTTTCCTTTTACTTTTTTTCTCCTAAGAGAAAAGAGGACGGAAAAATAAATGCTTCGCGTGGACTGTATGACTAGTATGAATCGTTGTTCTGTGGATCGCGAAATTTGTTTTCAGAATAGCCGCCTATACCCGTGTATTTCTAATGGCAGTTTGTCTCATGAGATGTGTGTACAAGGTCCCTGCAGTGGCAAAGAACTACCAAGACTAATGTGATGCTCTACGACAAATGTTGTGAGAAGAACAAACCCTAGATAAAGTGGTTTGAAACGATGTCATATTGTTATATAGTGACTCGTGTAGGTATTCCGCACCTATATAAAAAAAAAAAAAAAAAAAATGAGAGGAGAGAAGAAACAGCCGGAAAGAGGAGAGAAAAGAGGAGGACGGCGCAAATACAAATAAGGCCGGTTGGGGATCAGGCGAAACAACAAGAAAAAAAGATCTCCCCGACTGGGAGTCGAACCCAGGTCTCCCGCGCTTGTTCTCATTTGAGATGACAAGCGGAAATCATGACCGTTAGACCATCGAGGAATTGTTGAAGAGATAATGTCTTATTTTAATTTATATCACAAAAGTCACCAAGTTAGAGATTTCTTAATACTCACTTCACTATCTTCCGCCCTCCACTCCTAAACAATGGTCTAACACCTAGTTATTTGTATTTATTACAAACTATTATATTACTAATCTCATGTATACTATAACAGCCATTTGTGCTCTTGATATGTCGTTGTGAAATTTAGCAATAATTAAAACTACCAGTGCTGCTGTGTAGCACGCTGGAACTATATATATTTTCCTACACTATTTTCATTCACCGTTAGAATTGGCGTCACGCGTGATATGTTACAGTTATCCTCGAGCTACGATATTTATCAATCTACTACGATCGATCCGAAAGCCTTGTTAATATGTCCGTAACCAAAGGATGCGCCACGCGATGTCCATTCCAAAAGATACCATTAGTATGCATGCAACATGTTGCAGGGCCTGCACAACGGCTTTGATGTCTGTCGCCTCCCCCTTCACCCCCTGACTCGGCTCGCGAATAGCCACGAGAAGTACAGATTGGCCGATTCAGCGTACATTCAGTTCGTACATAACGTCAGCCAACATATGCTTTTCAATAGCCGAGTAAGACTTTCAAGACACGCGACTCGTAGTTTCGGCGAGATGATCGACAGGGCCACCCCGTCCCCGCCGGGGTTTTGCCCTGAGCGTCGCCCTGCAGAACCCATGCGGAGACGAATAAAGAGGGGGAATGCACAACCGACATCATCGTGCATGGACTCAGGAACTAAATTATATTATTCTCCGCCCTAAGCTGGGACCAATTTTGGTCCGATAGAGACCGAGCCAATCGCCTGTGGGTTGTGCCAAGATCCTGTAGGTGCGAAGGGGCACCGGTGCGATATTGCCCACAGCGCTTTGCTTCCTTTGGTTTGTAGTCGCGATAGTGGAGTACTGCAGAGGTTGACTTGATGCCTGACTGATGCATTATTCCGCTGGCCCTGGGAGTACCTTGTTCGGCCCACCTCGACGCCTCCTTGAGACAAGAAATCATTAGGCAGTGGTATAATAGCAGCCATAAAGCTTGTTTTGTTCTTAGAATTTGGGATGGCGGTGGGAGTGAGATTTCCTGTAGCACAGACGGTAGAAGTTATATTTCTCCGAGGTTTTACAGTGGTACCTGGCTTTGGAATCGCTCGGTACCTGAAATAACTCGCTGTCTCACTGGAAATGGACAAAGATCGACATGTCGTATGATCCACTATAGTCCATCCAGGAACTATTGGTATACCTCGTATACATCCCGGATACGTCGGTGGGCTATGCTGAGAAACCAGATTGGCCAAAGGGTTCCTCAAACCAGGTATTGTGACTGAGACTTCAGAGCGCGATAGCCTTGGCTGTCATTGTGAAATGTCGCATAGCATGTTTTTGTGTGGGTATCGCACACCACAGTTATGATCGGGCACTCCGCATTCCCCATATTCTCTCCACTCTCGGTTGAATGTCTCTATCACTCCCGTACGGCTTCCTGCCTCATTCTCCATTTTTCAAGGCCCCAGAACGGTTAATTATCTCTTCAAGGGCGCATATAAAGTCATTGAGCATGGCCGTTGAAAGATGTTCCCAGTCTCAAGTATCACACCAGGAATTGCACTATGGTGGCATTCTCTACTCTTTCGGGGCTCAGTGCCCTTCCCTTTCTGTTTTCCTTAGTCCAGCATACGTATGGCGTTTCTCTAGAAGTTTCCACAGAGAAAGGAAACTCGTCGAGCCCCATATTGTATGGTTTCATGTTCGAAGTATGCGACCCTGGCACACCGGACAATGAATATCATAGCTAATTAAACTAACCAGGACATCAACCATTCCGGAGACGGGGGTATTTATGGTCAGCTCCTACGCAATAATGGTTTGCAGGGAAGCGAACCTGACCTGACTGCGTGGGCTGCCGTCGGCGATGCCACTATCGCCGTTGACGCGCAGAACCCCTTGACCGAAGCCATCCCGCATAGTCTGAAACTTGACATCAAACAGGGTGCATCTGGTGCTGTGGGGTTCACCAACGAAGGTTACTGGGGTGTTCCAGTAGATGGAAGCGAATTCTTGAACACTTTTTGGATCAAGGGTGACTTCTCCGGCGACATCACGGTTCGACTGGTGGGCAACAACACTGGTACCGAGTATGGTTCGACGAAGATCTCGCCGTCTTCGAACTCGGGCAACTTTACCCAGGTCACAGCAAAGATCCCCACCAAGAAGGCTCCTGATGGCGCCGTTCTCTATGAGCTCACGGTTGACGGAGCGTCGATTGGTGGTTCCTCATTGAACTTCGGGCTCTTCGAGCTTTTCCCTGAGACTTACAAATCAAGGTTTGTGCCATTTTATCTGTGACATGATCACTGGTACTGATATCGTTTGTAGGTCTAATGGGCTCAAGCCTCAGGTGGCTCAGCCTTTGGCAGACATGAAGGGATCTTTCTTGCGATTCCCTGGAGGTAACAATCTGTGAGTCGTCGCCTTCCTGGCACCAGGTGCTCTGGAAAGACACGAATTAATGGATACAGTGAGGGTGCAAGTGAAGCTCGCAGGTGGAAGTGGAATGAAACGATCGGCCCCGTGGAAAACCGTCCCGGACGCCAAGGCGATTGGTCATACTACAACACAGATGGACTGGGTAAGTGCATCTCAAAGATGTTAATGAACGGAACCTAACCAGCCAATTAGGCCTTGATGAGTATTTTTACTGGTGCGAGGATATGGAACTTACCCCGGTCCTGGGTGTCTGGGCTGGCTTTGCTCTTGAGTCCGGTGGCAACACACCTATCACTGGCGACGCCCTGAAGCCTTACATCGATGATGTGCTGAATGAGCTCGAGGTATGTTCCCTACCCCATTGCTTCCAGGAACAGGCACTGACAGAATCATAGTACATCCTTGGCGACTCAAGCACGAAATATGGTTCCCTTCGTGCATCGTACGGGCGCACAGAACCCTGGAAACTTACCATGGTGGAGATCGGTAACGAGGACATGCTGGGCGGCGGCTGTGAATCCTACGTAGAGCGCTTCACTGCCTTTTACGACGCGATCCACGCTGCCTATCCGGATCTCACCATCATCGCTAGTACCGACCAATCATCTTGCCTGCCCAGCAAGTTGCCAGAAGGCGCTTGGGTGGATTACCATAACTACAACACTTCCGATAATCTCGTGGGGCTGTTCGGCCAATTTGATAATAAGGATCGATCCGTCCCATATTTCATCGGGGAGTATTCGTGCCAGCAGGACAATGACTGGCCTTTCATGCAAGGATCTGTTGCTGAGGCCGTGTACATGATCGGCATTGAGAGGAACAGCGACGTCGTCAAGATGGCGGCGTATGCTCCCCTGTTGCAATTGGTGAACTCTACCCAATGGACGGTACGTGAATCGCCCCCACGGAATAAAAGGGTAAAACGGAGAACTGACTTGACTATAGCCGAATCTCATTGCTTTCACACAGAACCCCAGCACGGTCATCGAAACTACCAGCTACTACGTGCAACAGATGTTCTCTGTGAACCGGGGAGACACTATCCATGTTGTAACTTCTGATTCTGCCTTCGGACCCGTTTATTGGGTTGCCTCCAGTGCTGGAGACACGTATTACGTCAAGTTGGCCAACTATGGAGCTGATTCCCAGGAGATCACCATGTCCATCTCCGGAAAGACGGGCGGAAAACTGACGGTTCTTGCGGACAGTGACCCGAAGGCGTTCAACTCTGATACTCAGACTCTGGTGACGCCTAGTGAGTCGGATGTGAAGGCGACGGATGGCAAATTTACTTTCACGCTGCCGGCTTGGTCGGTGGGTGTTCTTGCTGCTAATTGAGTACGGGGGCAAATGGAATAAAGTATATCTGAATGTTAATCCTTTCCTTTTGCATGTCTCGTATTTGTCTTGAACCTTGGCGGATGTTATTAGCCTAGTTTATGCTCGTATGGCGGACTAAACCGATGTTCCGGACAATGCCTTTTTTTTTTTTTTTTTTTTTTTGAGGGGGGGCTCTCTCTTTCTTCTTACCGAATCCTCAGCGGTTTACATTAAAGCCACGCACTTATTTAGTAGTGCTCTCTAGAGTACAACATATACTATTCAGTGTATTCTATAATGTATTGATTTTTTCTTTGCTAAAGTATAGAGCTTATAGCTAAATACGGATCTTAATATAGTGCTAGTAGATTAGGAAATAAATACACATTGTCGGCTAATGCGGGCTCCGATATGATGTAGCCCGAGTCATAAAATTGTGGCCCTTGTGGCCTATCACAAGATCAGTTGTACTACGCCAATTATGGTGTTGTGGCCTATAGTAAAAAGTGTGGCCAAACATTACAATATATATCTTACTCAAATATATAATATAATATTCTTGTTCACCAATTTTACTATAATATAACTATTTAACATTGTTGTTCTATTATCAATCTATCCATTTTGCGGGCAAAATAGTAACAGGTTTAGATTTACTTTCTCTAGAATCTGCTGAAACACGTGTTGATGGTAGTTCTCTGGTTCAAGATATAAGAGAATTTGTCTTTTCTAGAACTGTCTAATTTTCAAAAGAAAATATATCTCAGGTGAATCTTCCTGGGCTTTAACAGTATCCGCTCTTCTCGCCTTCTATAGTAACAAGTAAGTATTTAACAAGTGGGACTTCCTTTGGTCAACCAATACTTAGCTATTCTGTGTCGCTTAATAGCCTGTCAGCTATGCTCCAAGGAGTAGCGATCTCTAGCGAGTCACCATTCAGATCACCTTTGGATTAGTCTTCATCTCTAGACAATCCTGCACTGCCAGGAATCGGTAAGTTAGACAGTCCGTATTATATAATTTGTCTAAGAATCTTAGTATTTAAAATTATTCTATTTATTATCGCCTGGTATCTTTGATATATAGAAAATCAATATTCTATATAATTATTGTTTTGACATAAAATCTTTTTGAAGGCTCCCTAAACTAATAAGATAAAGATACAAGGGTAAAATATTAATATTTATATTTGAAAATATAGCAGTGAGATTATCTTTTTTAATTTAGACAGGGCCCGGTCTCTATCAAAAAAGCAGCTGGTAGGTGGATGTATTAACCCCAACAGACATCAGAGTCTAACCAGCTTAGACGACATACTACCTGAGGCCCAAACAGATCACTTGGCAGGATATAGCTGCTCGATATAATTCCTAAACAATTAACACGAACCTCGATACTCGAACAGGGGATGTAGCAGTATTCCCCCGCTGCTAGGATATACGGATAGATCAGGCCTTTCGATTTCCAGGCTACAATGTTTTATAAATGTGTCAACCTCATTTCAGAAAGTCGAGCGTTGCTCATCTTTGTCATCTTCTAGTCATTCATTATATTTCTTTTCCAAATATAGATCTCGTTTGTTCTTCTATATAAATTGTAAAGTGAGAAGCAGGAGTCAAGGTTACACAGGATACGTCCTGGTCCAATCCGGACTTAAAACTCACTAATCATCCCTCAGCGCAGACTGGCTGGACTGCATCTGAGGAAAGGAACAGAAATAGGTCATGTTACAATGCTACACGGCTTTTATTGCGACACCAGCACATTATGACAAATTGGGTATTACAGAGCTCTGGCTATGCCATCATCTCTAGTCCACAACTGAGCGCTGTAGAAAAAAAAATAAATAAAAAAAGAACTTGCACAAAATCCCCGGATTGCTAAGAAACACTCCTCCCATGGAAGACAGTTGGGCATTGTTGGCCCAGATACTGGCTGGTCACTCTACCCCGGTTACCTCTTTCGCGTTCTCCCTAGATAGCCTCTAGCTCGATCGACAAGGCTGTCAAGCTCTGGGACGCCACAATGGGGTGATTATCGGAAGAAACTGGCTAGCTACCCTGATCTGATCAGCTTCGCCATATTCTCTCCAGACGGGAAGCAGGTCGCCTCTGGCTTGATGGGCAGGACCGTCAGGCTTTGGGACATTAACAAATCCCTGAAAGACTTAAATATATCTTGGGCACACTTTGGCCAGTCGCTTGAAGTTCCATTCAGGGCAGGAAGTCATCAAACCTCCCAGAGACAGCCGATATCTTGCAACGAGAATTGGTACAAACAAGTTCGCGGACCCTGCAGCTAAGCAGACGGCTCTCCTTGAGTTAGAACAGGATCTCTGTCAAAAATTAGTGGAGTTTGCCTCTCATTCGGATACTACAAGATCTTCTATCCAAGTCCTGTGAGACCTGCCTTACATACCGAGACCCAGCCCAGTGTGGCGTTGCAGTTGTATGGAATGATACTGCTGTTTTGCTAATCATACTGGGTGCGCTTCGGGCCACCTATGCAATACAGAGCTATTAGAAGATAGTCTCGTTCCTCAATTAACTTGCGATTGATGATTTCCAAAGGAACCAGACGATCATATGCAAGGATGAAGCTCGTGTGGAAGTATGAAGCTGTGTGATGGGTAGGGATGTAGTCAATGTTCCCGCTGCAAGATCGTGAATGTACTCGGGATTATCGTGCCTTTCATAACGGCTTTAACAACCTAGGAAATGATGGTGACCTGGCTACGTTCGCAGCAGGATAAGAGCTGTAGGGGCTACAGATCAATTGATTGGTATCTGTCCGATGTTGGCACTGAATACGGCTTGCACATGTGTCATTCTTATGGGATACTGAAAAAAAACCTGAAAGTAATTGAGGCCAATCTATTCAAAATTCTAGGGGTCTGGCCTCTCCCACAGTGTTGTCTTGTGAAATATCTGTACCATAATTCTCCACTCAGTCCGAAGAAAAAATGCTGGCCATCTAAGCAGCAAACTGAAGGTATCAATGAGTCCCTCACAAGGTCCCCGAGTATTTTATGCATAAGTCACGGAAGTGCTTCCTGAAACAGGTTACCAAACTAGGTTTGAGGGTGAAGATCTTCCAAGACCAAGTAGATCGCCACACCCTCCTCTCAGGTCAAAGATAAGCAATAAATTAAAATCCCGATGCACCTCACTGGGCTACATGATTGGCTGAATTCAAACGGGGAGCACTTCCCTGATACGGAGGGCGACTGTATCATTTTCTTTTCCACATATCGGGCAATATATCCTTCAAATAGGACCAGCTCCTTAAGGTCTTCCTCTTCCGGCATTCACCTTTAATCACTCTACCGAAAATTCCCGGCCTGCCGCCTAGGATATGTAACATCCTTTTCCGATTGAAGATCCTGATTCTTCACAGTACTTTCTTCAAACCCCTTACAGCCATTTAATTACGGTCATGCGTACAGCCCCTTGCATCGAACAAAGCCAGAAGATAGACTTAAATTAAATCATTCCAGCAATATCTGCATTCCTCAGGATTAAGACATGCAACATTATTTGGCATACTTCCGGTAACATTCCATCTGCAAACAACATATCCAAGGGTATGCCACATAATGACGCCGAACAACACGACGTGTTCTGACCAAGGCATATACGTCGACTTTGAGGGGAACTTGATAGATATGCAAGACCAGCAGGATATAGTCCTCGACAAAAGATTTCGGCTAACATTTGCAATCCTGGCTGTGGTCTCTTTACTAGTCGCTTTAGATGGGTCGTCGATTTCTGTCGCGTTGCCTGTAAGTGATGCTTCCGATCTCGCGCGTGAAAATGGGAAAACATTATATCGCTCATACTACTTCAGATTGTCGCAAAGAAGTTGAATGGGACGGCTATCGAGGCCTTCTGGGTAGGGACATCCTTTTTGCTCTGCTCTACAGGTCAGCAACTCTAAAATAGCCGGATTATGCCACGTTTTCCGGTGCTAATGGAACATACTACAGTATTCCAACCATGCTTCGGCTCCCTTTCCAACAGTTTTGGCAGAAAGCCTCTGATGACTCTTGCATTGTTGTTTTTTCTTGTCGGGGCTATTGTTGCGGGTGCATCTAACGAATTCATGTACCTAATACTTGGCCGTTCACTTCAAGGTGTAGGTGGTGGAGGAATAGTGACTCTTATTGAGATAGTTATCACTGACTTAGTTCCACTGCGACTCCGCGGTCAGTATTTTGGTTTTATCGCCACCATGCTTAGCATCGGCGCTGTCATGGGACCAATCTTAGGGGGAGGCTTTTCGCAGAACGTTAGCTGGGTCTGTATATCCCCCCCGAAGGATTTGGATTTGCCAGACAACTGATACTCCCGTCCTTAATTCAGAGATGGATATTTTACATTAACCTTCCCTTCGCTGGGTTGGCTCTGTTCATGATTCCGGTGACTCTCAAGGGCAATCACAACAGTGCCCCACTAAAAGACAAGCTACAACGCATCGACTATATTGGTGCCCTTTTATTCATCGCAAGTACAACAATTTGTCTCATGCCCATAACGTGGGGGGGTGTCGTTTATGCCTGGGGCGCCGTGCAGACATTCTGTCCGTTGGTTCTTGGAGCCACTGGGGTTGCCGTGTTTGCTCTCTATGAAGCATACGTAGCCTCGAGCCCGATTATCCCTAAGGTAATCTTCGCCTCCGCCACTGCAATCGTCAATTTCATCGGCGTAGCGTCCCATGGCCTCATTCTTTGGTGCCTCCTGTACTACTTCCCATTCTATTTCGAAGCCGTCAAGGGCTACAGTCCCATTCTAGCAGGCGTGGCCCTTCTTCCTATCACGTTTACCGTGTCACCGAGCGCGATTATAGTTGGCCTGATGATCACCAAAACAGGGAGATATGCATGGGCGATCTGGTCTGGCTGGGCATTGGCATGCCTGGGCCTAGGCCTTCTCTGCCTGCTGAAGACCCACACAGGCGTTGGCGGCTGGGTTTGCTTGATGCTTGTACCTGGGACAGGCCTGGGCTTTCTGTTCCCTGCCGTCATCTACGCGATCCAGGCCTCGGCGAAGCCCAAACATCTTGCGATGGCGGTTGCCATGTGCAGTTTTTTTCGATCACTGGGGCAATGCCTCGGGGTGGCTGTAGGTGGCGTGGTGTTTCAAAATCGAATGCGTGCTATTCTGGAAGGGCACCCGGTCTTAGCACCGCATGCAGCGGAATATAGTAAGGATGCCGCGGAATTGGTGGAAATACTTAGAGTTATGTCGGATGTGCCGCAGAAGGAGGCTCTCAGAGCCGCATATACGGATAGCTTGCGATATGTGTGGATTTTTTGTGGTGCTCTAGCGGGGGCCAGCCTACTTCTAAGTATTCTAACAAAGGACTATCGTTTTGAGGAGACGGAAGAGGTACAAGTCGCAGTGAGGGTCCAATCTGAAGGCCAGACAGCCTCCTACGAGGCAAAACATGCGAGCCAGGGTACAGATATATAATCAGCAATGTCGAGACAGTTGTATGATTAGGGTGTTTTCAATATAGAAACAGCTGCGCAAACACGGAGCATTCCCAGGTTTCCTATTCTCAAGAAAAGCATATAGAGTTTTAAAAGGCGAAGGCACATGTATGGAATTGAATGGGCGACTATGAACCCACTTGTATCTTTCTTTGCCAGAAGTCACCAAGGATAAAATCATCAAAAAGGAAGCGTTGTGTACCATACAGCCACACATAACAGAAAATGACATTGAATAGAGGGGTCGCAAATGGATGCTTTCTAAAACAAAGGCCGTAAATCACCGAGTGAACCGTGATTCCTATTGCTTGAAAGACGAAGAAGATGAAATGAAACGACGGATTGTAGGTGCCGATAATCATGCACGAGCCACATAGGTGCATTATTCCAGACAATGTAAAGCCAAGAAACAGGCGCACAATACGTATAAGTATTCTGTTTTTCAACCCAGTTGTCAAAAACTCAGGAATTGATCGGAAGCCGTAGGAAAAGTAGTCATGCCATGACTCAGTCCAAAAGCCTATTCAACATTAGTGCTGCAAGCTTTTGAGTGTTGCAACTTAGTAGTGCTTACCAACAATTCCTTTTCTAAGAATGGCACTTAGAGAACCCCAAGGACTGGGGTACGCCCACGGGACACCGTATAGCCCAATATATGGCGAGACATCGCATAACGAGGTTAGGATAATCAAACTAGTGTTGAACATATCTATCGAAGCCATAGTCGTCGTGAGAGAAGTAAACATTGCCCAGGATCGTATCAGGAAATCGTAAAATAGGTCTTTCTTAACATCCTTGGTCTCGCTTGAATAGTACGACTTGATTTGCGGGAAAGCATTGGTCTGACAAAAATAGACCCAGAGGACTTCGAGAGTTAAACGGGCCAACACCTTACGGATATATCCGTTGGACATTAACAGGGCCGCTGCTTTCGGTTTTCCTCCTTTCGCTGTTATTTCTGGACCACGTACAGTTGAACACGCCTCATTCATGGCGTTATTGATAGGCAAGGGAAGATCATAGCTGCCCTGGCGGTAATTCCACCCGATACCTCTCAGACTTACGAGTAAGTCAAGAGTCCATAGGAACCGCTGCCAGGATACCTTCTGTGGAAATGCCTGCCATATGAGATAGGGGCCCCGAGATGAGGTAGCTTGCGAGACTAGCACAGTCCTACAGAATTGCTGGCTCGGGTTATGAATCACAATTAACACCATTGCCCAAACCACAAACCATGCCTCGAATAGACCCAAAGTATAGCCTACCACACTGCGTTCGAACCGTTGCGAGTGTATCACGGCCCCAGATATCAATGCGACGACAGCAGTTGTCTCATAACGCGTGTATTTGTTCCGATAAAAGATAGAAGGGAAGTTAAGTGCTAGGAGAATAATGATGGGGTTGAGGATGACGGACCATTTTGAATCAAGAAAGTATAGCATAGCCATAGCGATATAGTATGTCTGAAGTGATCACACAATAAATTTCAGTCAGAGTCACTAGAAGCCACAGTCCATGTAGAAAAGAATTCACCCGCTTAGTAGTCTTAGTATCGTGGGGAGATCACCATTCTTCTGCAGTTCACGTTGCTTTTGATCAACATCATGTTACATTACTATGCACAATAAACTTTTGTGATCCTTCACAAGATCGACAGGAATAGAGATTTAAGATCCACATACCATTGGATGACCATAATTTATTGGCCCACCCCTTGCCTCAACACAATTACTGGTGACCAGTACATGAATTTCTCGTTATAGTAAGGTTATTAAAAAAATATTGATGATACGGAAGATGTAGATAAATATGAACCCATATCAAATTAAATGGGGAGTATTGAAACACGTACAGAGCCTGTATGCCAAATAAGTTATTCGTTCAAACCAAATTTGATCTTCCATCTCTGACATGGATGCTAAATGTACACTATTACCTGCTTTTTCCCTAATAATGAGTATTTCCTGCAAGGGAGGAATGTATGACCGAACTCCTGGCTCTTCGGCTCTTAGATATTGCCTTGAATACTCTCACCGTTACTCTCAGCGAGCGTAAGGATTCCTCATGTTGGCCCCGCTTTATCCTGGTTCATATGTGTTTAATGGGAGTGTTAAAGCAGTTAGCATAGGATAACTGATATATCTCAGACAGCTTCAGCTCTTCTGACGCCTTCCTCGTTATCATACGAAATTCTCGGAACACAATAAGCATGTTTAAACCTTTAGGCGCGCAGGTGATAGGTGCTGCACTTATAACCACAGGTGTAGTCCGCTTATTGGCAAGGCTTTTCAATATAGGTTTTTTCACCGACCCTTGGATACTGTCGGTTGTATGCCTTTTAAGCTGCTGGGGAATTTCTCTTTGGATCATCTCCAGTTGGTACTCATCTACTATTTTCAGAGAAGTACCACGACCACCGGTGAGACCCAGTGACATGTCTTGCGAATTATTATAGCTGATATATACAATATAAGGGTGGAAGTCTTTTGTTCGGTCATATGTTTCAAAGTTTCCGTGAGCCGATCGGAGAACCACTGCTAGAATGGTCTCAATCAATACCAAATGATGGCCTTATCCATTTACATCTTTCTGTCGGGTCGCACGCACTACTGCTTACAGACCCAGAATCCTTAGCCGATGTGCTAATACATCACGCCTACGATTATGAGAAGCCAGGGTTCTTGCGACGCCACCTACGCCACGCCCTCGGAGAAGGACTAGTTGTCGAGAGAGGAGAAGCACATAAAAAGAAGCGAAAGCTTCTTATGCCGGCCTTCCAACAACAACGTCTCTATAACATGAACCCAATTATCCTATCAACAGCAGACTTACTCGTGAAACAGCTAAGAGCAACTATTCCTAGCATCGTTTCATCTGAGCTACACTCTAAGAATATGGTTGATATCAAACCCTGGATGTCGCGTGCTGCTCTGGACATAGCGGGCCATTTTATCTTAAGCCACGATTTTCGAACTATATATGAAAATCGGGCATTCTACAACGCTTGGCACGTTATTGAAAAAGGAAGCACCTTATCTCAGCTCATATGGCAGGGATTCTCTCCAGAATTGATAAAGAGATTATGTCCGACATCGCAGGACAAACAGATTGCCTCCGCTGGGATTTATATTCGTGATACTGTATCTAGGATCGTGGATGAGAGGCTTGAACAGTATAAGCGATTGGACAAGCTTCCCGGGGACGTTCTTAGCCAAATGATAACTACAGGTGAATTTACCAGGGAGGAATGCATAGAGCAGGCTGTCTTTGGAATAGGTGCTGCGTATGTATATAAACCTTCTGCACAAAAAAATCATCGAATACTGAGGCTAGTCATTCATTACAGGTTCGATACGACTGCGAATATCCTGTCGTGGGCACTGTATCATATTGCAAAACACCCACAGCTCCAAGCCACTCTTAGAGCGGAAGTAAAACGTGGCTACGAAATGAATGTCCCATCTGAAGACATTCATCGAAGTATGTCTTTATTGACCGCTGTCATACTAGAAGCCAGCCGACTACACCCTCCCATCCCGGTTACAGTGCGCAAAGCTGTTCGAGACTCGAGTATAAAAAATCAGTTTGTGCCTGCAGGGACATGCATTATCATTTCACCTTATGTGGCTAACCGGTCTTCCAAGCTATGGGGAATTGAGGCTGAACAGTTCTCTCCTGAGCGATGGTTAAGTGGTCGTATCAGGGATGGGCCATCGGACAATATAGAGTCGCCAAGCTCTCCGTACGCATATCTTACCTTTCTACATGGACCTCGGAGCTGTCCTGGGCGGTCGCTAGCTATGATGGAAATGTGTATAATTATCTCATCTATTGTTACAGTATTCAAGCTTACGGCCCAGCAAGAAAACGAGCCTGAAACAAGAGGGTTTTTGTCGGCTTCCCCCAAGGACGGCATTCACATAGGGCTGTCCAAGCTAAATGAAGATATACATATTTGAAGAGATGGTCAATATTGGTCTTGCGAGGGGCAGTGCCCTAAATTTCAGAAGATTTCTGTGCTGTAGTCAAACGAGGGTATAGAACTACTGAGTAAAGCTTTTATCCCAATATCCCAATATCGACTGTAAACAAAGTGCTAAGTTACGGGAACAGCTAACCCACATTCTCTATACGAGACAATCTTTGCTTTTTTTTTTTTTTTTTTTGCATTATATATGTTTCCCATTTTTCCAATAACAGTCGCCCATCATGCATGTTTGCTCAGGCAAGCATAGAAGAGGGCAGGGCTCCTTAGAACAACGAAAGAACACTGTTACATTATAAGTGTGTAACATTGATTAAACAAATTCTTTTGATTTTTGGCACTGTTATTGCTGTTTATCACCAGAAACACTCAGCATCAGAAGTCATTGCAATCCCTTAGTAATGCAGCTATTTCACGATATTTTTCTCGCTAAGTTTACTTCGCTAAAGCTACTGTCATCGGTTGTAGTCAATTTTTCGTTTATGGATGAAGAGTGCGTAGTTGATGATATGGCCTCACGGAAAGCAGTCTCAACATCATCCACCCTCGGAGATCCCTGTCTTCTAGCAGAAGTAGGCGACAAAGCATCGGCAGCGCGACGTTTTTGGTGGCATTTGGTTGTCTAGTGGGACATCCCTCTTGCACATAACAAAAGGCAATAATTGACCCTAATGGTCGCCCTCAAAAGAGCAGCTGGTAGGTGGATCCATTAACCTTGTCAGACGTCCAGAGTCTAACAGACTTAGGCGACGTACTATCTAAGGTCCAAACAGGTCACTTGCCAGGGGATTGCGGCTCGATATAAGTCCTTAAAATTTAACACAAACCTCGAAACTGGAACAGAGAGTTATATAGCAGTATTGCCCCATTGCTAGGCTCTTGAGAGCAGAATAATCAACGCGACCATAAAATCAGAAGCTGGTGCCTTATCACTGCCTTTAGCCTAAGATTCCAGATTATATGTGCAATAATTTTTACCGTTTTTGAGTGTTCAGCATTCTGTCGAAATAAGTATTGGTAATAGATAGTCGTCGATATCCTCCGAGACAGAATCCCAAGGGACGGGTGATATAAAGTGACTCCATCGTCCTCTGCTGAGGCCGGAAACCAAGATTTGATTCAGTCATCTACACTATTGCCGCAGTGCTTCCCCGACGATAATGAATATAGCTGATACCCTGGGATATACCTTTTCCTATACCAACAATTAATAGATATTCAGATAACTTTAGTCTCTGGCTTGATGATTGCTTGTTTCTCTTTATATATATTTGGCTTGAAATATTGACTAGTTGTTCTTCTACTTATTCTGAGGCCGATCTCAGGAACGAAAGCCGAATGGATAGTTATATACATAGCCGCAATCTGTACCACTTTGGCTCCGAAGGCGAGTTATTTTCTTTTTCTAAAACGATATCTTTTATACTCTTAAAGCACAATCTATTCAATTATATTAGTCTTGAGATCTCTTGATGCCCAGCTCCTGATACGAGCATATCCACACAATCCGTCGCCACGCAGGAGAAACGACTCCATACCAACACAACCCAAGCATAGTATCTAGCAAAATCGCGACCGCAGGAGGAACCTTGAACTATGTACTCTCAGTATAAGTAACAGCAGTGACAAAAACCCACTACAGCTCTTTTATCAGACTTTGTCCATTGTATTCCCTCGGACTCAAATACCCTATTTCCCAAAGTCGGTATACAGCCGTAATAACTAATCCTACTGCCGACATATTCACACCGCGGAGAAAATCAATAATATACTTTTACTTCCGTAGAACACACCAGAAGGGCTGAATTGCAATAGTAAAAGTAATTCCAGGAAAGAATATTCCCAATCTACCAAGGAATATAAATATTGTAAACTGTCTACTCAGTGATATACTGACTATTAATAGTCCATATCCTCAGAATATAACAGGCCAGTGATATCTTATTATCAATATTTGGCAGAGTTGACTGAGGTACTAAGTCATTATCAGAATTGAACACTTAAGAAACTTAAGACACTAGTACTCAGAATATAGCCGCCAGATTTATATAAGATCTAATTTTAAGGCTAATTAAGACTGATTATTTTTTTTCTCTATATCTTCTTGTCACAGATCCGATGATGACTCTGTATGATGACTATATCGTATACTCTGCCCGCTGTGCATAGACAACTCGGTGGCCGAAGGGCGACGTCGGACTCTATATCCGTTACCTTTTCAATAGTGTACAATAGTCCCCTGTCAGTCTTAATTTGTTAGGGAAAGAAGGGGGTCCTCCTGACTATAAAGTTAGCCTGATGTTGATAATAGAGCAAGGCAAGAATCAGTCTGCTGTCGGCATAGTATCTACTGCCTAGCTTTCTGACTGCGTACCCTTACCTAGTTGACAGGTCTTCTACCCTAAATAGTAGATATTTCTTTGACACAAGTGGTCTTCTATTTTTAGGTAGTTCTTACAATATAGTAGAAGTATTAGTGTGGTTATCACTATACTTTTCCAAAGGGCTATAGACAGTGATAAATATGCCGGAGATTCTTTGTATATAAAGACTTTTTGGCAATAAGATTCAACAGCTTCCTGAATATAGGATAATAGGAATAATAAGACATCCGGTTTTGTCAGTGCAAATATCCTCGAAGCTGGACTAGCCGACTATTTCAGCTATTATGATTGGTAGGTAATTATAATGAAAATTTTAACTAGATTTGATTGGTAGAAATACAGTTGCGTTGATGTTCGGAACCTCAATTGAGTCCGCCGTCTGCTCGGCTATATTCATGGGGTCGGCTTACAAGCCACGACGGGTATATCCACCGAGCCCTAGTTAGAGTCAACGTTCACACTAGCAAGCATTGTAACTTGAATCATTCTAAGTCAGGTTAGTGTATTCGTCAGCAAGAACACGAACGCACAGCCCACCAGTTCAATCAACCGGGCTAATGGACGAGAAACGTGCGAGATTGACGGAAGAAATAGTTAATACCCGTCAAAGCCGCTATGCGTTGGGGATTAAATTATCCGTGGCTAAGGGCCTAAGGCTAATATTTGGACGCGGCATTTCATCCGTACTGCGTGGATCGTCCCCGGTTTTTCCCCAGATTATCGCGGACGCCCTATTCATGAAATATGGATAGTGCGGGGAATGAACTGCACGCCGTTCGTGTCCAACGCAGGTCAACTTTAGCGGTATTTCTTTCGAAGAGACACGATTTCTATAATTACCTGAACAACCCCCTGCTTCTTATCTCTATATCTCGGACGAATTTAATTAGACTCGTAATCCTGCTTCATAGGAATGCCGAGGAGGAGGGAGGGCTCTAGCAGTCTTTGCCGCTAAAAAGAAAATTCGGCTGACATAGTACAAGCGTGGAAGCAATGGATACTCACACCTCAGCCGGTACCTCTCCGGAAGTCGCCAGTTACTATGAGTTAAGCTGGTCAATTCTAAGCAGCATCGGACTGTTCACAACACTATTGAGTATCTGGACCATGATCATCACACGGCCCACCCCCTTGAGCTTCATCCCCATCATCGTCTCCGCAGCTGGTGCCGTGGCCAACGGACTCTGCTACTTTTCCTTCTACACATCATCTCCTACCGGAGACCGAGCAGCCGCCAGTGCCATTGCGGATATCCTCTGGCTGGTGAGTCCGTCACTCGGTCAACGTTGGTGACCGGATGCCTTACTAACTAGATAATAGGTTCAGGAAGCAGGCCTTTCCTTCTACAGCTACCAAATACTACTACACACTCTTCGAGACTCGACCCGGGTACTCTTCCTTTCCCTTTTCTGGTTTTTCATGGTTGCCATTGGCTCCATCCGAATGGCGATACTCGCCAGCAGAGTCCTCGAAATCACTGAAGAAGGCGTGTCCTCTCATTCTGCTGGCCCATTACAACACCGAATCGATTATCTGCACGTCGGCTACTTCACGACTATCGCATTGGTCGAAACGTGCAGTTCTTTCTTTCTGATTCGTCTTCTGCACAAGGCATACCGTGCCTCTCCCAAAGTGTCCTCCACGAGACTAGTCTTCCGGTATATGCTCCGCACAACTGAGATGCGCGTCGCTAGCCTCTGCATCATCGGGATCACCCGCGCAGTCACGTATTCGTTGCAGGCCACATCACAAACAGCTACGACGGTGGCGGGTCAGTTTGATCGGTTTGCGTATACGATGGAATGCTTGTTTCCCCTGGTTATGGTGTAAGTTTACTTATCTCGTCTGGTACCGTGCGAGAAACTTATATTTGCGTAGAACAGATATCCTCGCTTCAAAGAAGTTCCATATTGGTGATCGGAGCACCACCGCTGAGGCGTCACCCATTGCACCTTATCGGGATCTCGGGAGTCCCGTGAATAATAATAGCCCAAGGGATTTGGTGTGGCCGCGGTCACCGTGATGGACTTTGCTTATGATTGTTTCGCTTGAATGGATGAACGGGGCTTTTAATTCTGTTGTCGAGCCTTTGACAGACTGTTTTACATGATACCCCCCTTTTTGTATTGAGCCGTAGCTCTGCCCACATCTCTCATGGCTTGGCGTTCAAGAGTGATATTGAATTTTGCCTACAAAAAGTATCTTGTACTGGTTAATCTCTCTCTGAAATCCAATAGCGGCCCTTGTAAGCTTTACGACCAATGGCAACTATGAATGTGGGTATGTCGCATGAGGTGAGACCATGATTCCACCAGACTTGCCTGATAATGTATGTCCTCTATAATAGACGCCGCTTTAAATGGAGATGGTTATCTGCCGCCCCTGACCGCCTTTCCTCTGACTCAAAAACTTCAGGAGGCAAACGGAACAAATATTGATCCGACAGTTTCCCCCGCCTAAGAAAACCATCCCACCAGCCCACCAACGCCGCCTTTCCCTTTCCCTGCGCATCTCTCCACAAGTCTCATTCTCTGGCTCTGACTCGTCGCGATGGACTCGGAAGCACAGGCACGGTTTGACCTCATTCGCGAGAATCTCGCGGAGGTCTTGAACCCTGAGTTGATTGAAAGCATCTTGATTGAAAAGCGAAACCCTAGAATCTATTGGGGTAAGAGTCACTTGAGATACACGGTTATGCGCCAACTAACCTGCGTTTCAAATTAGGTACGGCCACCACAGGAAGACCTCACGTTGGATACTTCCTCGCTGCGCTCAAAATCGCTCAATTACTCCGTGCACAATGCGACGTTGTTGTCCTACTCGCCGACGTCCATGCCTTCCTTGACAACTTGAAGGCGCCGCTTGAGCTTGTGGAGAACCGTGCGAAATACTATAGCAAGATCATCACCGCAATTCTCGAGTCTGTCGGCGTGCCTACCGATAAGCTCGAGTTTGTTCTTGGCAGCTCCTACCAAAAAAGCCCCGAATATGTCATGGATGTCTATCGCTTGTCAAGTTTGATCTCCGAGTCAGATGCGAAGAAAGCTGGCGCAGAGGTTGTCAAACAGACCGAGAATGCTCCTCTGAGCGGTCTTCTCTACCCGGTGCTTCAGGTTTTAGACGAGGAGCATCTGAAGGTTGATTGCCAGCTCGGAGGTATGGACCAGAGAAAGCTCTTCACCGCTGCCACGGAATGGCTGCCTAAAATCGGATATCGAAAGGTATGATTCCCGTTAATTGCGATGGAAATCTCTTGTAGGCTAAAGAATTCTCATCTAGCGCGCACATCTCATCAACCCTATGATCAGCGGGTTGAAGGGCGCCAAGATGAGTTCTAGCGTTGAAGGTAATATTTATTTTAGTCCACTTAATTCTGCCAAAGGTCGCGATTGATGCTAATCTTGAAACAGACAGCAAGATTGATCTGCTAGACCCAGCCGAGAGCATCTCGAAGAAGATTCGCAAAGCGGAAGCAGCCCCTAAGGTCGTCGAAGATAACGGAGTCATCGCATTAGTGGAATATGTTCTCCTGCCCGCTGCCGGTCTCAAGGGCAAGAAGGAATTCCGAGTCGAGCGAAGAGATCAGGAGCCATTGGTCTACACCGATATCAAGCAACTTGAGGAAGATTACAGGAACGATGTGGTATGTTTGGTCTTTCCGTGTCAATCTGTACCTCTGGAAACTAACCTAATTACCCTATAGTTGACGCCACAACTCCTGAAGCCTGCTGTAGCACAGGGTCTTATCGACCTTATGGCACCTATACAAGCGGCCTACCAAGCCTCTCCAGAATGGCAGGAGATCACTTTGAAGGCCTACCCGCCTCCGGTTGTGGAAAAGAAACAGAAGAAGGTCAAGGACAAGGGCACTCGCTTCCCGGGTGCCAAGGTGCAGCAGGCCCAAACGAATGGTGTTGAATCTACGGAGAAGTAGTTTCAAGTAAGGCTCTACCTTTCACTTGTCAAGTCAGATACACTTCATCCAGAATATCAGCGATAGACCACATTTCAATGACTCATGAGAATCTGTCTTTATTAAGAAATATATTCGAGCATAAGCTAAGTGATGCTGAGGAAGGCATACGCCGATCAAATCTCCGCATATGATAACTGTGTCCGCATTTTCCGGTAAAAACAAACAAAACAGAGAATAAAAGCAAGAAAAAGAGAGGCCAGTGCATTGCAAAGAAAGGTGGAGCGTGTTGAACTGGATCTCCATGTGGATCAATCAAAGTCCTGCCGCCGTTCATCGCTGTCATGACATTAAGTCTCTATCGCCAAGTCAGAATCTTGTCACTCACTATCGCCACCGATGGCAAAACCCGACACGTACCCATTGTCATTACCTGCGTTGTCCGCCCTATATTCACTCCACTCACCAACACCTTATATCGACTTTGCAGCATTCTTATGCGAACTGCCGCTTTCATTGGCGTCATCGAAGTTGTAATAATCGATACTATCAAAGCCGCATTCGCCGATCATCTATTCTTGAGATGCTGCTGGAGAGGTTGTGTTCACCGCAAGCGTTTGTTTGAAGATCCTATCATGCCAGCACGACAAGTGAACTTAGATCCAAAGAGATCGCTATGGCTGAGGAATGGGTCGCACCAAAAACGCCTTTGAGGGCAGCTGAACACCGAGCAAGCGAGCAATTTTTACATGCTAGGCGCGGGAGTATTAAGTTGCTCGCCCGCAGCCTAGCAATCATAGTCCCCTTGGGTTTTACCCCAGTCCAGGAAGTGTTTCGGCTTCTCTTGCTTCTGATATAAGACATTAGAGATTAGAAAGTCAGGTTCGACGACAGTGAGTCTGACTGGCGTGTACTGACTGATCATTTGTGCGTCCTTCCATAGACCTTAGCTAGTGATACATTGAGAAATATTAGATTCCCCCTCTATCAGTTCGGGAAACGTATCGAAGAAAGTGGCCCGAGAATCTCGGGCAGACGGTGAACACCCGAATTGTCGGCGCTAGGTGAGCTCCACCATAGAATAACTGCTGTATGCTTTTTCCGTATCTTTTAGATGGAGGCCTTTCGCAGGAATAGGTCTACACGATGATCCAGCTAGCTACCCACTAGTTCTACCTCATGAAACAACGTCATGTTCCTCTTAGGAACGTGTCTTGAGAATACAAAACACAAGAAAAAGCTTATGCTGTAGATCCACCCAGTATGGAAACTATAAGTCTCAGGCGCTCGTGATTTGCTTTGCCCTAGCTCACCCAGGAGTATCAGCCGCAATTGACGTCACGCCCATCTTAAGAGAATGATGAGCTTTCGCTCCCTCAAAGTTAGAGTATAGACTGCACTATTCCCATATGTAATAGATAGCGGCGGTAGTAAATTGTGACTCTTAAGTCCGATGTAGGCCAATACACAATTCTAGGTTGGGCCAACGACCTTCGTCTTAGTGCTTATGGAACCTGGTATTGGGGGCTACTTTTCATTATAAGAGACCTAACAAGGATATAAAGCGGATTTTGGCAACAGGTTCTCCGTTAAGTCCGGGTGGAGGAAAGTTACATATGCCAGTATTCTTGATTTATAATCCATAGCAAAGGCATTCTTTGTACATTTAACAACTCAGGTCAGGTAGAAGAAGCCTATATATAGCCATTGCAGGACAACATGCTTTTGAACACACATCTACCGGCCCTAGAGGAGTGAACACATCCAACATAATGTCCAAGACATTAGTCCTCATTACAGGAGCCAACCAAGGCCTTGGCTATTCCACGGCAGAGCAACTAGCTGAGACAGGCAAATACCACATCCTGCTTGGAGCGCGAACCAAATCAAAGGCAGAATCAGCGATCAAACAACTGGTATCCAATTCCACGATAGACAGTTCGGCATTGACCCCTTTAGTCATTGATGCTAATGACGATGCTTCCATTACCGCAGCGGCAAAGTCGGTCTCGGATCGGTTCGGCAGCCTTGACATCTTAATCAATAATGCAGCCATCTGTAACGCCACAGATCCCAACCTCAGTCTGCGCGACAGCTTCCGCGCCGTGTTCGAGACTAATGTCTTTGGCGTCGCTGTTATCATTGATACCTTTCTTCCCCTCCTGAGGGCTTCCAAGTACCATGACCGCCGTATTGTCAATGTGACCACCGGCATGGCTCAGATGGGTGTCGCTTACTCTCCGACATCTGAGTACGGTGCACGTCATGCGCGTCTCCCTGAGTATCGCAGTAGTAAGGCGGCTCTGAACATGCTGACGGCAGTCGAGGGCGTGACCCTCGAGAAAGAGAATATTCTGGTCGTCTCCACGTCCCCGGGTTATTGTCGGACAAATTTCACGGGCGGTTATGGTGTCAAGGATGCAGGTCAGGGCGCTATGAATATCATTCGTGCCGCTACCGAGGGGGATCCGAAGACTTTGCTGGGTACAATTGTCGCCGAGGAATGTCGCGTAGAGGACATTGGCTGGTAGGGTAATCTTCTGACATGCTCTCCTGTCGATAGAAACTCCATTTTTACTACCTTATTCACTTCTGCCTGGTCGCTTGGATGGTAAACACTAAGGCTCACTGATCGGTTTTTATATCTATGTATGTAGTCAAGTTATCAATCTTGTGACACTACACACTCGAGTCTTGTAGTCCATTTATATGAAATTCACATAAATCGCTCCCTGTTCCAACGCTGGTTTCCATGCAATAGCTGTGACAATCTATTTATATCTTTGAAAAAAAAAAAAAAAAAAGATACAAGAAATGATAAAGCAGATTTCCTATCAATAACCGTATTCAGATTAACAAACGATGGCGAATGTTGTTACTGTTGAGCCGCTGATAACCGTTGTTCACTACTAACAGACACAGGCCGTGTGGGCTCCACACTGTATACACATTTAACAGCCAGTCTACTACTCATCGTTTCTTCGGGGCCACGATACACTAACCAACCTTATTTGCATAATCAGGTGAAATATGTGCGTGTTCACATATATGTTCCGAGGTCATTTCGCCACTGTAACTTATGACAGGCCTCGGACAGTTGGCTGACAGAAATTTGTGTGTTTCGTGTCAAGCTACAAAGAAGTATTGAAGATCATGGTGAAGGCCATAGATCTGCGATTCTGAAGCCCCGTCGTGATTCTTTACATCTTTTCTGGCTTACTGCTAGCTTTATATCATGCAGCTCAATGAGCCTCTGCGCATACACTTGCTTCGCTCACGCCACCCAGAGATCTGATCCATGACACGCAAGACGCATCCGCGGCCTCAGATCCTGATTCAGGAGCTTTAAACTATTGTGATATAGACTTCTGGAGCGGAGAACGGGATGCTGGCTGCTCCGCTGTGGCGTTACATAGTCAGAAGCTCTTCTCTCCTATTCAACAATGTGAACATGCGCTTCATATCGCACTTATCATTTTCCATCTCCCGCATAACCTCCAATTCCTCATCAATCACCTTCACCTCTTCTTCCCGTCTCTGCTCCTCCGCAAGGCCCTCCTTCTCATAAATCCACCATCCGGACAATGGCCGGATTGAGTCAGGAGGACCCGAACCATCAGTACGAGAGGACACCGCTTGGATTCCGGGCAAACCAGCCAACATCACCATATTGTGCTCAGTGCTATCGTAATCGCGTACATTGACAGGGACTGACCCAACCCCCGCTGGGATTTGCCAAGAGTCCATCCGGTGATAGTAAATGCCGTCGAGTTCACAACCAGCGCATTCTCCATCCCACTCACTCAGCGAGACCTCCTTCCGGGGGCCATTCCCGAACAATGAGCGACCATCATCGTCCCAGAAACAGAATGCCGTCAGCCAGCCCGAGAGATAATGGGTTCCGCTTCCGCCGGACTTATGGGCGCATTTGTTCCAGAAGTCGATGATATCAGGCGAAGTCGGGTTGTCAAAGGAAGCCACAAATCGCCGGAGAACCGGGCGCAGCAGAGAGACAAAGCACGTAGGTTCTTCTCCGAGCCGGCAAATGGGATCCAGCTTACACAACATTTGTTCCCAATCGTCGCGCTCACCGAGCAATGTCACGGTTGGGATGCCGCAGTCTAGTGCTATCCCGTAGTCGAAGTATTTCTGCAAAGCCCCCATCATCAATACAGATGCCACGACGCGGTCCATCTGTGTAGTAGTGCTAAAGCTGGGCATAATCCAGGTGCCTAGGTCGGGGTCGTTGATGTTGTCCTGGGCCAGCTGGGTCATAGATAGCGCAAGAGCTCCGAAATCGACGGTTTTGATGTCCCCATCGGCGACCACTTCGAGCTTCTTTTTTCCCTGGTGAGAAACGAAAAAGGGTCGTAACTCTTCGGCATGTGCGGGGATGTAATATCTCAGTTGTGAGAGGATCGAAAACCAAACATCGTCAGGTCGTAGAGTTAAATGGTGGTGATGGCTGTATGCGCTATAGACAGCCCATACGAAGCCGTGCTCGGACCCAGAGATATGGGTATCGTGGAAGACATTTTGTGTGAAGGAGCTTTGTATGAGCCTTTTGCTACGATTGTAGTCTCTGGGCCGCGACTCTTGGAACAATTGTTCCGAGTTAGATACCCTAGGGCTTTTCCAGCCTTGGGCTTCATGGCCTGCAGTGGTCAGAGTGACAGGCATTATTTGGAAGGCGATTGAATTATCCGGAACTGTGAGATTAAGGGAATAGGAGGGTGGATAAACTGATATAGCAGCATCTCGATGCCGATCAAGTGAGGCGCAGTCTCTTCGATCCCGCGCTTGGCTCGTATTTCTGGTCCTATGAGAGTCGAGTTCGTAGCACCATCATTGAGCCATGGCTTCCCCTTATTCTGAGCAATGATTACATGCTTATTTTTAAAGTACCACAGAAGCAAACTGTTGCTAGTGCCCAAATCTGAAGGGAATTCTTTCCCCAACCTGCGGGTTATTTATCCATTGCTTGTCTGGTTTGAGGCGGATACCACAACCCTGATGAACCTCTACTATCGAGAGGATACTGGGTCCTTACGTTCGCACCAAGGAAAAACAAGTTCATAACGGATATCTATTCTGGCACAAGATAACTGCGGGCATAGACTGAAGAGAACCAGTTACATCCTCCGTTAAAAACTAAATCAAGGTATTTATTACAGAAACGGTTTCTTAGTGAACACATCAGTTGCATGCGTGTTTTTCCAGACGCACTGATCCAGCTCAGTCTATTAACCATCCATGAACATTCATGGAAAATGAAACCCTCTGATATAAAGTATCCGCCATCGAAAAAGCCAGATGACAAAAACCGGAACCATGAAGGCTACAGTGGAACCTTCCCTCACTTCCTAAACTTGCGTGAGATAGACCCAACATCTGATGTATTGGCTATTTGAGAGAACGCACGGAAGGCCTTCTCGGCTCGTTGTTTCCCAATGACTGAACCGGCATGTTCAATGAACTTGTCCTTCAGCTGCTGAGTGGACAAGGGGTTTTCGATACTACCCAGTGCATGCTCGATGTGCACGTCTAAAGTCTTGCCATCGGCGAACTCCACGGAGACAAAAAGCCTCGTGCTCACTAATCCCTTCATCCGCTGTAATATGGACCTTGGCTCGCAACTCGACGACAGTCGTATTTCTGACCATCTCGTCCGTAAACTGGGCCGGGGAAGCCTGGCCAAAGAGCAAGGCGATAGCGGCTGCATGATAAACACTGAACTTTGCGTCGAGGCTCGTCCTAGGCTCAGGATTATCAGTGAGAAACAGAACCATCGGGTTCGTGCGCGCGGTCACATTCTTGATAGTCCCGAGATCGAGTCTATTATGGACAGCTTGATCATGAATCTGAACGCAGCCATCAATGGCGGCATGGATGATCCGATCACAGGGAAATGGCTTGAACGTATTCTTGCTTAGTTCCCACGTTTCTCCAAGGGTGGAAAACTCCGCCGTCAGATTCTCGCGCGTGCTCACGACATGCGCCCAGCCGCGCTCGGCCTCGAGTCCCTGCAATGAGCCACCGTACCCATTTTGCGCAAGGAGCGCTGATAGGAGCCCCGACTGCGCGGCCCGGCCTACGTGGAACGGCTTCGTGTCGGTACCGAACGACTCGTGCATCCCATTTACCTGTACGGCGGCAATGCTAATGGCATGCTGGAGATGTTCCAGGCTGAGGCCCAGGAGCTTCCCAACAGCGACGGCTGCCCCAACGGAGCCGGTTGTACTAGTGATATCTGCCTTAAGTTGTTAGTAGGCCTCACACTCCATGTTTCGTGGTGGTTGAATACATACGCCACCCGACGTCGTAATACTCTGGGTAGACAGCGACCCCGAGCTTGCACTCGGCCTCGACACCGGCAACAAACGCTGTGAGAAAGTCCTGCCCGGAAACGGGAAAATTCCATTCCGCAACCGCTAGGAGGGCAGATGCCACCGGCCTTGATGGGTGAATAGGTGTGTCAGCATGCGTGTCGTCGTAGTCATCGACATGGGAAGCGATGCCATTGACCAGCGCGGCGGTTTGGATATCCATCCAGGCTCCTGAGCCAAGAACGGATACGTTTCCAGAGTGATGAGGAAGTACAGAAGATAAAGCCTCGTATGCAACGCTGGCAGGTGGGAGGGAGTAGCCTCCGATGGCACACCCAGCCCAGTTGTAGATGCTTTTGACTGCCATGTTTGTAACTGGCTGGGTGAGGTTGGTAAATTGCAAGGCCAGAGCTCATGCAGCCAAGGTCTTGGTAGCCATGTTGTTGTCCTTTAATAGAAGATTGCTTATTTCCTATTCTCGTATGTGTCACCTATCCATGACAAGGTGGCTAGCATCGAATACTTATATAGTACATACACAAGTATTGATACGGTGTAGCTGGCATACCTGACAAGAGTGCTTCAGGCTTGATTGACTCTTGTCTCTACCCCTCGCGAGCTTTTACTCTTGGCTGCCTACCGAAATACATCCACCCGGAAAGTCCGCGGAGATCTAGTGTATATCCTCTCGTATTTGGGCTGTGTCGGATGGCTTGCGGGGACTAGTTTCGACAACAGCGGCCACATACCGATGTCGATGAGGTATCGAACTAATATGTGCGGGCAGATGCTGAAGCGAGCAATGGCCTAAGCTCTATTGTCCTTCCCTTGGCAGTTATATACCACGCAAGAGAAATCGTCTTCCTGCTAATCCAATAGTCACGCTCATATACACTTATACTGCGTCATCCTATCGCAGCTGGGGTGGGAGGGATACATACGATAACATTGCATCGTGAACATCTACGGGCATTTGTCGGGGTTAGAAAAGGCTAGGAAGGGATGAGGGTTGAAGAGTTGCTCCCATTACATGCGGCTTAGTGACATGCGTGATAATATTGTGTTCGTCGCTCGATGACGTCGGCTAGCAGATCTAAGGGTATAAAAGGATAGAGTGAAGAATCTTCGATTAGCGTTGTCGCGAACTAAATATCTTAGAGCCAGCGATTCAAGCTACAACACTACCCAAAATCATTGATTCTCACCAGAGTACTGACTGTAGTGTCCATTAATATAGTAGGTAGTTGAAATTTATCAGTGTTCGTCGAGCCTTGTAGTACATGGAATTGGCCCTTATGTATACGTCCCAGGCTAGAGCCCCTTCCGTCAACAACCAGCGGCCAATTCCTGCGCGCGCTCTTCATCCGACTAGCACTATGCTCTCCAATGTCCAAGGCCACCAAATTACGACTGACGCAGTTATACCCATCAATAGTCGCTGTGAGTTCTACCACTTGGCGGTCAGAACCAAGGGCTTGACGCACCTCTCGAAACACTTCATCACTGTCTGTTACCCTCATAGTGACCTCATCCGTATATTTGAGAACTGCTTGCTGTACCCCAGTGAGAAGGCTGCTTTCCCAGGCCTTGTGTGTGCGGTCCTGCTTGTTGGTGAACGGTGGTAGGGTTGCTGCTCCTTGCAGTTGCTCTATGGAGAGCCTCGCCTTGAATGCCAGCGGACCATGCACGTTCCACTCATAAACAGCGCCATTGAGATGACCAACGCGACAGATACTCAATTCCAATAGTGCTGCAGGGATGACTGTTTTCGTCCGAAGTGCTCCAATAAAGCTGTTGTAGCCATCTGCAACGGGAGGTGCATGCAGCAAACCAAGATCGAGAGGGATAAGTGGGCGTGGTAAACGACGCGCTGCAACCCGTTTATACACTTCGCCAGCTTCGATGTCTGAAGGATCTGCTTCCTTTGAGGCGTATTCGAACCTCATGATTATAGCTGTGAGGATGGATATAGAGTGGACCTGGGGGAAAAGGTACAAAGGCATATGCTGAATCACTGGAGAACAGGTTTGTAAGCAGTATGTAGTTTTAACGTTTCGTAGCTGCTGAGCTTGGTTAAACCACCATTCGTACGAAGGGGCATCGGGAAAATTGCCTGTAGTCGATCGTTAGTCCGCGGCCAAACTCCGAATCGAGGGATTGCTCGCCAGCAACTGAATGCAACGGTGCGCAGAACCGGTCATCTACCGGAGCAGTCTTTCATGGTCAGTCAAATAATTTCCTTTCTCTTTCCAAATTCCGTCATCATTTCAGCGCCTTTGAAGAGGTTAGCGTAGGAAACGTAGATTCCTTGGGCACAGACGACTCCATATTGGTCTAGCACGAGAGAATATGGCTAACCTTACATGTAATCCCTCTTATGAATTAAACATAGACAAACGAAGCAAACTACAATTTTGGCCAAGAGGAACCGGCTGTTTTGGGATCATAAATTGTCCATATCAGAGGTGAAGCCGAGTCCTGTGTTTACAACGAAGCTGGGTTCTGAATAGCATTGGAGTTTCTGGTGGAGTATGACTTCTCGATCTTGGATAAATACCAACGAGGTTTACATGCACCAAGTGGCCTGAGTCTTGCATATTGTCCCCGCGCTTGGATATTTGGCCCTTCCTGCGACTGGGCCACGGAATTACGCCGATACGCAAGACGGAACAGTCGTGCCCGGGCATTCACCGATGAGCATAGGGCCGCCGGCCATATCCCGCAAGCGTGGGGCGGCCACGTATGACTCGCTGAATGGAATTAGATTCTGTCCCCAGGCCCGGTAAGATCAGGTGTGCCGCGTAAGTTGCGGGTTAGATACCATCTGACAGTCAAGGCTACAAGTCTACATTGGAAAATGAGGACGTCTTAACGCGCTAAGCGAGCTGGAGTGATGTAATTACTACCAGGGACTCTATTAAGGTAGCCTTAGGTTTCCGTTCATCTTAAGTTTCTATGTTATGGTGCATTTTGAGGGTTTGAAAGACTGCGGTATAAGGGTGAAGATTCATGTTTCGAATATATTTCTTTATTAATTGCATCTCTAAACACCCCAATGATATTCTTCACAGTCGTCACTTTTGTACAGCGCATCAATTTCATCCCTTGTTTGGAATGCCTTTCACCTGCTCCGCAAGTGTGTCTGGCTTTAGGGCTGGTCTGTCTGCTTTGCCTGCTGTTGTCTAATCGCAGGAAGAAGAACCACGTTAGCTCAAATTGATAAAGCTCGGCATGATATTAATCAACTCACCCCACCGTCAACAGGCATGATCAGTCCAGTGATCCACTTAGCCTCCTTGCTGCAAAGAAAAAGAATTGCTACGCAATTCAGATTAGCCATTCCGGTCCCTCTCTCGCCTACACTATGGACTTACCATAACCAACGTCCCAACCTGTCCCTTCCTGCTTCAGGAGATTCTGATTAATCCGAGCCTGGCGCATCTCATCCGTCATTCCTCTACCGCGTACCATAGGAGTGAACACCATTCCCGGGCAGACACAGTTCACTCGGATGTTTTCAGGGCCATGTTGAGCCGCCATAGCGCGAGTCATCTGGATAATTGCCCCCTTTGTGGTGGGGTACAGCAGACTGGGGTTGCCTCCTAGGACTGTACAAGTCAGCTCAGCTTTCCAGGCAAGTAGCATCCGATTGGAGAAACACGTACGGCCACTGACTGAGGACATATTGACGATTGCGCCGCGTCCATTCTTTCTCACCTCCGGCACGACATGGCGGCTCATCATGACCATGCTGGTCACATTAATCTTGAAGTCTCTGTCCCATGCGTCAAGGTCAAGTTTCGTAACATCTCCCATGGCACCTCCAAACCCCACTGAGAGAAAATTAACATCATCAGTTTGTAATTCAGAACGTTCTTTGGGCAAGTCTAACCAATGTTGACAAGTATGTGAACCGTTCCGAACGTTTCGACGGTCTGCGCCACGGCCCTTTTACAGCTTTATTCATCCGTCACGTCAGCCTGGATTACCACCGATTGACCACCATCAAGATCAATCAAGTTCTTTGTCTCTTGGGCCCAGCCAACATTGTAATCTACCAGAGCAACCTTGGCGCCCTTCCGTGCGAGCAAGATCGCCGTTGCACGGCCATTACCGATCTCCCCTATGCAGAATTATAAGCGCATGTTCGAAACTAATGCGACAAGGTACAAGGTCAGGCCAAGCTTACCAGGCATGCGAGAGCCGGCGCCAGTCACAATCGCGACTTCACCAGTGAAGTCGAACGCTTTAGAGGGTGGTATCATATTGCACGAGCGGAAATGTTCTGTTTTGCCTTATATTAAGGAATTAAGTCAAGTTTGATTCTACATGGCGCGGATTTCACTTATAAAGGTCTTTCTGGGGCTCAGTATGATTCCCAGTCACAGTAAGGAAGGTCAGTGGACCCACATCGCTAATTATTTGTGGTTTGAGATTGGTACGGCCATTCGCCGGTTTTCCGGTCCTAGAGACGACGCAATGCGGAAGAAGTCGAAGTTAGAATCGTGCACCTAAAGCCTTAGTGGAGACACATCGGTAGGTCGATGGACCGAGAAAAAAGTATGGTAAGACGAGGGGGGGACAGCGTAAGTAGTCATACTGAATAGTCTTGATGGTTGGGGGTAGATACATTTCCTAGCCGGGGGTCGTTATTGATATATAGCGCCTTCTCAAAGTCCATTCGTCAACCGTCCATACTTATTTATTTGCTTTCCATTTTCTCATTATAGTGAAAAGCCTCTAAATACCATATAACTCGGAAGACTTCGTAGGAATTGAAGAGCAGCACACAAGAACGGGATACTCTAGGACAAGCAGTCTGGAGCTCGATTCGATCTTGGATTTAGCCTAGTGACGTACCAGAATTTAACTTCTAAACTACAATACTCTACTCTTGAATAACTACCGTAAATGGAAGACCCCAGTTTTAAGATGATTCCAGCGAGGGGGGAAAAGACATATTGCAACGCCCTACATAATAGTTGTATAAGAAAGTGTCAATAATTCATACATATTACATATCTCAAAGGTTATTGAGACTGCCCGATGTATCCTTTTGTGATAACCAGAAGTCAAACCACTGCACAATGCCTCGTAGAGATTGTTCTTTTACATATCCTGTAAGAATCAGCGATACCAGATCTTCAGTCCCAAATTGACGAAGAAACGACTTACGCTCATAAGCGTCGTCCATGTTTCCACGCAGAGCCAAGCCATGCTCCACGCCGGAGAAAAGCTGGAGCTGGTATGTCTTGTTTCTCGCTTGCAAAATATCCAAAGCCATGCGGCGGGATGGCCCATCAAAAGTATGATCTTCCTCGGAACAGGACAAAAATAGGGGCTCTATTTGCTATAATCAGACACAGAGGGTTACAACGCACGTCTACTACCATGCCGGGCTTAAATCGAAGCATTGACATTATTCGCTCCCGAATAAAGAAAATTTTGGAGAGAAACGTGGCTAGGGAACTTGATTCACTATTCCCAGCTATCAATCACCAGCAGGCAGATAACCAACCGCCGGCTTCGCCAGAGCCTCCCACAACCGACGGTCCGACGTATGGTGCATTGGACTGTACATTCACCGGCCAATCTTCCCGGTTATCGGCAGCCGGAGACTTCCTGGTTGATGACTCGGAGGTGTTGGATTACTGGCTTCCCGCGTTTCCGGGGCAGAATATCTCCTTTGGGTCGGAAGTCATGCTGGACATGCCAGACGACCTTAGCCCAAGAACTCGATCTGCACTCTTGGGTTCCAATCTCTATCCTCATATGCAGCTCAATGTTGCAATGCCTGATGAGCCTAACTTTGACTACGGTTCTTTTTCGGCAGCAGCATCTGGCCCGCAGCCTTGTGATGAACATGCCGTCTGAGGCTTTCTAGGACCGAGATATCTCTCTCACGGCTCCTTGACCTCGCTTTTGTCATCTAGTTGAGTATAAGAAATTAAGGCCAAGAGAATTATCTTTATGCAAGATATATCCCAGTAATGATGCATATTCTTAGATTTTGAAATACATAGAAAACTGTGGAGGTACGTTAGTTAATTAAGGAAGGTCGAAGTTTGAAAATATAAAAATGATAGCAATAATTACAAGACATACCAGTTCGTGAAAATGACATCTAATCTACAGCTCTGCCCTCCTAGGGTTCCGAAACCCGTCAGATAGTGCCTCAGAGTGCAGGTACATAAGGCATCGGGGTTATAGATGGGGTAGCTTTTATGAGAAGGCGCAGGCACTACTCTCAGTGGAGGATTGTATATAGCATGTTTTCGTTACGCGGACCTTCTGGAATAGAGGTTGGGAAAGGGTATTGGCCTTAAATTTAATGCCTGTGCTACCAAGCGGTAGGGGGTTACAGGATAAGGGGTGCCTCGTTCAACGCCAGGTTTAGGAAGACCGTGTCGTGCGCCCACCAGAATACCTGGGGCTCTACTCACCACTTGCGATGCATAATTCCCGCGGCAGCCTGGAGATTCTCTGGTATTAGTTCCAATCAACGGTATCAACCCTGGGCAGGAGCTTACCTGGTGATTACGCAAAAGCAGGGTGTCAGCAATGACAACATTCCCACGCTCGCCCAGCAGCAAATACCACGATCTCGGCGATATCGTCGCCGGTCAGAGGCTCGACTCCCCTGCAAGCCATCAGTTCCTATACGTCACACTTCATATCGTAGCAACTTAGTTGTAAACAGCATCCGCCTTCGCCTTATTACCATCGAACCTCACAATCGACAACTCCTATCAGCCAAGTCAGCCCCCGCATGTCCTGTTCCATATCCCACGGGTAGGCCTACCGTCTCCACTTGACCCGAGTCAATCTTAATAAACACTGATACGTGTAGCAATAAGTTCCTTACTCAGGCTATCTGTAAACGAACGAATGGCTGCTTTTGTCGCGCGCTAAATACTCCCACGCTGGTATGGCTCTCGGCCGGCGATACTGCCAATGTTGATGATATCCCCTCGCCCGCCATCAGGTCTGGTCTTGAAGATGGGTAGGATAGTCTGTGCCATGTTGATCAAGCCAGTAAAATTCGTATCGAGCATTACGGCCATATTTTCCGGGTTAATATCAGGCGCTTGAGCCATGCCATTGGCAAGACCGCCGTATATAGAATTTGATAGTGAAAGCCGCGCAGGCATGCAAGGGGTCATGAATCAAGAAAACGCACACATTGTTAACTAGTATATCAACATCCTTAAACTCCTCTGGTAACCAGGGGACGAATTGTTCGGTCTCCTGCGGTTGACTAACATCTAGCTGGATGGGGAGTACTTTGACCCCATCGCCAACTTGCTGCTGGATCTCGGCGGCGACCTCGCAAAGGTTGTCAATCCGGCGTACGGTGAGAATCAGCTTTAGATTAGCGGGTGACGTCCGGGCGAATTCCTTTGCCACACTCTTCCCAACCCTGGATGAGGCACCGTTTATCACGATGGTCTTGCTGTCGAGACGCGCTTGGTTATTGCTGAACTTGAAGACATGGTGAATACATACAACCAGTAACGAGTTGAAAAGCCAAACAGCGTCCCGACGATAATCACTTACAAGTTAAAAGAGCTCAATAGGGATTCAAAAATCTATATGTCGTATCCTATACTTACGGAGGCGACATCATTCAGGTTGATGGAGGAGGTCAGACGGCCCGGAAAATTCCCGACACGCAACGGAAAAAGTCCGACAAGCATCTGAAGCACATCCCCAATTTTCCCCATGGCGATCAGAGCTTCGTGACTCACTTGTGATTGAGTCATGAAACTTGGCAACGATCATGGATTCAAATAGCGCCAAAAGCCCTCCCTCAATCAAGCATCCCTTCACTACACTGCGACCACCACAGACGAGACCAGCACAATGTCAAACCCCAGTGACAACGGCACAGGTACGCGATCTGACCAAAAGAAGCGTTTATTTTCTAACTTCGACAGCCTCGAGCACTAGCTCTGCGAACCGTAACCCCTACGGCCATGGCAATGGGGTTAGCGATTTTCTGAGCAATGTCTCGCGGTTTAAGATTATCGAGAGCACCCTGCGGGAGGGCGAGCAGTTTGCCAATGCCTTCTTCGACACACAGAAGAAGATTGAGATTGCCAAAGCACTAGATGAGTTCGGGGTTGATTACATTGAGCTCACGAATCCGTGCGCCTCGGAGCAGTCGAGGCTTGACTGCGAGGCTATCTGCAATTTAGGTCTTAAGGCTAAGATTCTGACCCATATTCGGTGCCATATGGACGATGTGCGGGTTGCCGTGGCCACCGGCGTCGATGGCGTGTATGTCCCCATTTGCCCACGGCTATTATGCCCGACTAAATGATAATTAGCGATGTAATGATCGGGACGTCATCTCTTATGCGCCAGCACTCCCATGGCAAGGACATTGAGTACATCAAGAAGACCGCCATTGAAGTAATCAAGTACGTCAAGGCGCAAGGGATCGAAGTCCGCTTCTCAACAGAAGACTCTTTCCGCTCAGACCTGGTGGACCTCCTCTCAATATATTCTGCCGTCGACCAAGTCGGGGTACACCGAGTCGGCGTTGCCGATACAATCGGCTGTGCCTCCCCACGACAAGTGTATGAGCTTATCCGCGTCCTCCGCGGCGTAGTCAGCTGCGATATCGAGACCCATTTCCACAACGATGCAGGATGTGCCATTGCAAATGCATATTGCGCCCTCGAAGCGGGTGCAACGCATATCGACACTTCTGTGCTGGGGATTGGTGAGCGAAATGGCATTACCCCGCTTGGAGGACTGATGGCACGAATGGTTGCCACGCATCCAGAGTATGTGAAGTCAAAGTACCGGCTTGATAAGATTAAGGATCTGGAGGATCTTGTTGCCGAGGCCGTGGAGATTAATATCCCCTTCAACAACTACATCACAGGCTTTTGCGCATTCACTCACAAGGCTGGTGCGTTCTCCTCTTCCTCAGGTTCCCACACGGCTCATTAACATTGATCCTAGGTATCCATGCCAAAGCCATCCTAAACGACCCCAGTACCTACGAAATCATCAACCCCGCAGACTTTGGCATGACTCGCTACGTGCACTTTGCCTCGCGGCTGACCGGTTGGAACGCTATCCGATCCCGGGCGCAGCAACTAAACATCAGCATGACCGACAAGCAATACAAGGAGTGCACGGCCAAGATCAAGGCTCTAGCCGATATTCGCCCAATTGCGATCGATGATGCTGATAGTATTATCCGGGCGTACTATCGCAACATTCAGTCGGGCGAAGACAGTCCGTTGATGGACCTCACTGCGGACGAGGCAGCGCAGTTAGCGGCGAAGGAGAAGGAGCTCGGAGAGGTGGTGAACGCGTGATTTCTCTTATGGAGATTTTGGGAGACAGGGGATATGGAAATTACGGGAAAACATTTAAAATTTATTTATGACTGAATCATGTATAGTAATGAGAGTGTTGAGCGAGAATATTAGAGAGCGAGAATATTAGAGGAGTCTTGCCCTAACCACCAACAATCTGATACACTCGGGTTAGAAATTCGAGTTTGATCCAGCTTCACAGCAATCTCTTTTCTACAGCTCATCGGCCAATAATCAAAATGGCAGAGAGGGTATCACAGACTATATTACAGATAAACTGACAACTCTGCGTTGGTTTGCCTTTGTCAAAGCCAAGTAGGGGGTGTTTGACCTTGGAAGCCATTATGTTCCTTCATATCTCATCTTCAATAAACCACGTAGTACCCAAGAAACATAATTAGACGAAGACCTCAACCGTTAGATTATCATACAAGTTCTCATATGTTGAAATCGAGTCGTTTTACTACTGTCCTCGTTTTCCTTTTTTCACAAAGGGTCCTGATTGATGTACGGCAACATAATGATAATGACAAATTGCTTGCTTGATTAACGCCCTGTCAAACCTCTGGAACATGACCAAGTCTAATTCTACCGCTACTGCACGGGTGAGCATTCTTCAATACAGTTCTCAGACACCTTTTCATCAGTGCTAACAACTACGTCAAGAAAGCTAGATGAACACCAAGGCGAGATCCCGGTTAGTATATGTGTTGGATTGATTCCTGGGGTATTCTAAATGCTTAAGAGTACTACGTGGCCATGATATTTCCTTTCATAAAGCAAAAGGTTCGATATAAGGTGAAGCTGACAATTAGCGCTCCTTAGAAATCCCTGTTCAAACCTGTTGGCTTGTAGAACAAGGCCAAGGAACCTACAAAGGACATGCCCATGTCACCCTCAGCATGCCTAATGTATTGTTAACTTCCTCATGTACATCACACGATAAGATCCAAAGGACGTTTCCACATCGGTCGGTTTGGGCCTGGGCTCGTTAGCTCCGCAATCTCTCCGTCTTGGAGACGACCAGACCAGAGATCCATTTTCGGGGCGTATACAAACCACCGCCATAAGAATTACTACGATTCCAATGCGAAGATACTATCCCTAAAATTTCGAAGGAGCAGAGTTTGAATCGCCAATCCCTCGTAAGGTCGAAGCACAGCATACCATCTATCTTTCACGACATCTGGTTATGTCTTATGGAACTCCAGTACTATGTGACTTCGGCGAGGCTAGAATTGGGACAGAAAACCACGCCGAGGACATCGTGCCAGATGTGTACAGGGCTCCTGAATTGATTCTGCAAATACATTGGAATTACAAGGCCGACATTTGGAACGTGGGCGTGTTGGTAAGCTCACTCGTAAATGCTTCAAGGAGGCGGGTAATCAACTCACATTCCTAGACTTGGGACCTATTCGAAGGTCAGCAGCTTTTTCAAGCCCGAGATGCCCAGGGTCGCCTGGACGATGCACAGCATCTCGCAGAAATGCAAGCTATCCTGGGACCTCCTCCTTTGGACTTTGTTCAACGTGGTGAGAAGTACAACTTATTCTGAGATGGAAATGGTACGCCTCCCTCTATTGCTAAGACCGAACTATGCGTTGGTATACCATTTGGCTGACAACTGGGCCAGGTGACTGGAACTCAGATATTTCTGTTCCAACATACAACCTTGAAACCCTAGAAGAGAAGCTTGAAGGGAATGACAAGGGCAGACTTTTGCAGTTCATGCGAAGGATGTTGTGCTGGAGTCCAGATGACCGGGCCACGGCGAAGGAGCTGTTATTTGACCCATGGCTGATGGAGGGGCTTTTTAAGTGATATACTAGAAGAATATGTATTATTTTATTACTAGTCGGCCAAGCAAATATTGTCCGTGCTGTTAATTGTTGACTTCAGGTGATTTAGACAACAACGAATGGTTTAGCAAGACAGGCCCTTGATATTTTCATGAAAGAGCACCAGGACTAAAACATTCTGGATTTACCGTGGCACAACTGTAGCATAAAAGAGAGCAAATAGTAAAAGACATGTTTATTTCCAAGTGATAATATCAAAGCAGTATCAGTCTAACACTAATGATGGCTTCCGAAAGCAACATGTTCTATATCACATTCAGTATATGAAATATTTTTACACACTTTGTTATGACTAACCTATATTTATCGCTATTTGTGATTTATTGAACGATTGTCAAGCATGAATGGATTAATAGGCCGCCGTGCTTTGTAGAATGTTTGTTTAAGTATCACATAAACAATAGCAAGGAACGACCATAAATCCTGTCGACAGTTAACGGGCTAATCTGAACACTGATAATGTACAAATTCAAGATTTTAATCTAGTCCTTACAATATTAATGAAATCCTGTTCCAAAGGGCAGAAGTCATGAAAAGCCTATACATGATCCTTACCAACTTGACTTGCAAAAATGTGCTCGTTATGTATGTCTATATTACTGTAAAGGGACTAGTAACCTTTTTTTGTTGTTTTCTACATCCGAATCCGATCCCGAGCTCGGCGTTAAGGATTTCCACGTCTCGGCCATGGAAAGGGCAAAAAATAAAAATAAAAATAAAAAAATAAAAATAAAAAAATAAAAGAAAATAAAAGAAAAGAAAAGAAAAGAAAATAAAAGAAAAGAAAAGAAAAGAAAAGAAAAGAAAAAGAAAAGAAATGGCGTAGGGGTAGCCACTAATCTATTCCTATCTAAAGTAGTGTTATATGCAAGCTTATGTAGGCCATTGCTGCACCATTAAATACCCCAACATAGAACCCGTAGCATCAACCCCAAACACACTATACTACTGACACACATCCATCATTTCCCATGCATGCAAACAAAATACTTCCAACTCTAGCACTATTCCTGGCCGGCAGTGCTGCCATGCACAATGCAAACCATATCTTCAACGCTATCCATGCCTCAATGCGCCTGTGGGGCTCATCACTTCATCACAATGGCATGTCATTCTTCCTGGCCACCGTCCCCGAGGGCATCCAGCTCTATCACGGAAATGCCCGATCAGACCCTATCAAGGAAATCGGGTGGATGGCCTTTGAACCTGACCATGCGATGGTCTTTGCTCGTCCGTCACGGCGACAGTCTCCGTCTAAGCTTCAGGACGAGCATTTGCAACATGCGATGGCGCCAGAGGATCCGCCTGCGGATGACTCAGGTTTCCTGCATACGTTCGTAACTGCCAAGGAACTGCGTCTTATTTATATCGATGGTACCTCTGCGGGAAAGTCGCAGATTGGTACACTGGACTCCCAGGATCGTATCTTGTTCAATGATACTACCCTGCGTGGGGGTGTGGGGATGGAAGACCAGCGGGCGAAGGCTGTCTGTCGTATTGCGCAGACGGAATGGAAAGGACGGATTGATGGTGTTATTCGTATGGCTGCTGGGTTTGAGATTATTCTATGTGACCCTGAAGTAAATCTGGTACCTGTGCAGGTGACCCAGGTCAGACACCCTGGTTTCACGAAGGGGCCACACAAGGATGGGAAGGGGAAGCCGAAGGGCAAGCCCGGTGAGCTTCTGAGAGCAGTCACGTCTCGGTTTCATGGTATCGGGGGTGAGCGAGTTCGAGTGAACTACGATCATTTTGTTACGGCTTATTATAGCTACAACCTTGACCTGTTCCCTGGGGATAGCAGGGTGCCACGTTTGACACACTTGGCCAGCGAACAATTACAGCCTATTCGTGATAACTTGACGCATTTGGTGCTCACACACAATCCCAATGATCGCTCGGTGAACTGGCAGGCTGTCGCAGACCTGATAGTTGAGAAATACGGTCGCTTTCTCCATGGTCTACTACCACGGAAACATCACCTTGGTGACTCTGACCTTCGCGAGTTTATTGTTACTCAGATTGACCGTCTCATGGCACCGTTCATCGATGTCCGAAGCGAAGATGACGAGCAGGCTATTAAGCTCTGCTCCACCCAGTTTGTCCCACTTCCCACTGACAACTCATCTCTTGCTCACAGAACATTATACGCTGTCAATCACCGGATATGCTCGACAATGATGGCTGTAAGGAAAGGGACTGACCTCCGGACTATGGTCTCTACGATTCGGGACTTGATGGGTTATCTGGACTGGACAGCGTGGAAGGAGTGTCGTGGGTACCATGACGATGAGTTCTGTGCAATTCCGATCTGGCCGCAGGGATCACGAAAGGATTATCATCATCCTCGGCCGCAGAAGTATGATGAGGCATATCAAGGGGAGAATGATTACTGGGGACCTGTATGGGACTAATTGACTATCTGATATGACGGATTCTTGGGGCTGTCCATTTGAATCATAAGAATACTACAATAATGATTGATACCATGCTATTGCACACAGTTTAGGCTTTTTATGGGTGAAGATGATCTGATATTCTAAAAGTTATTGTAATATAAGACTTAAACTATGGAAAACTATGAATGCTGACTTTAATACTGTAAAGGAAATGAATTAGATTCGATCAAAACGTATTAGAATCGATCAAAATGTAAGGAAATGTGACTGGAAAGTGAGACTAGACTGATTAAAAGCTCTTCTTGGAATAGAATTGATGGAAATCTAATGTTTTCTGATCTTCTGTAAGTAGTTGTTCTTGTCTCAATCTGAAGCTATCGAAGGCAGAATGAAGCCTCACTCGGCCGACTAATATCACCGCAATACCATCATCCTCGTAAGACTACATAACCTAAAGAATTTATCTAATTATCTCTCGTTTTCGTCAGCTACTCGAATACACCCGAGTCGGAGTCGGCTTTTACCGCGGTAGCCGACATGGTTGGACCTACAAACAAGATCATATTAGAGCAATATGGTATTACTACCTCGAGACTTCACAGTATGATGCTGAACGCCGGGCAGAATGATCCCGCATTAGCAGGTCGTTTCATGGATCTGCTGCGCGGTGGAGTCCAAGTGGAGTATCGGCAATAAGGGCAAGTGTAAGTGGGGGACTTTCGCAAACTCCCCCTCTTGCGGGTAATTTCCCCCGAGCCGAGTTCACGGCCGAGATGAAAATCCTTTTGCGTCGTCGAGCTAAAGACGAGATATACAGTGCCACTGACAGCTGACGGCCATGATGACGACTCATGCGCATATCATGCCTGTTCCGGCCTCCTATTCTCGGTTCTCTTTGGGTATAACATAGCGTTGAAACGTATAAAACTATTTTCGCGGAAATTATAGGTTATACTATAGCTAATCAGACGATTGAATCTCTACCTTTCTATCGAAAATATAGTACATAATACTTCATATTTAAGAAACAACTGTATACGTCTCCTTCTCTAGTCCGCAATTAACTGGCAACGTAATCCATCCCCCAACTCCCGGTCCCGTAGAACTATGATTAAAAGTCGGGTTCAAAGCAAAGATCTGCCCCGGCGTGGTTCCGTACTCCTCCGCTAGATCCTTGTACGTACCCCAAACATATTCTAGGGGCTTGATTCCACACGAGCTAGGATTACATTGCGGGAGCTTGATGAATGTGTTGGGCTCAATGGTCTCGTCAGGTGATGAGACACCCGCCATGCGACCGACAGAGCTTTCCAAAGCCTCCAGGGTGATTTTGAACTTGCCCAGAGCGATCTTGCGGAGGGTATCACCCACAAAGGTGCGGTATGTGTGGGGACCGCCAAAGATGCAATCGTTGGTGCTCGAATTCTGGAGACTGAGGAGACAGGAGGTGTCGCTGGCGTTGATATTGCAGGCCTCAGGGGGGATGTAGAGCACCTCGCCGGGATAAAGAAGCTCGGGGTCTGATAAGTGATTGTACCTTGCCAGCGGACAGACCCCACGGTTGAGGCTGGTGGCGATGGAGTAAATGGTGTCGTTCGCACGGATAGTGTATGTGCCGATCGACAAACCAGCGCCACAGACCGAAGAAGTGTTGAACGCAGAGGCAGCAAGTGCTGTAGTAAAGAAAAGGAAGGACAACATCGCGAAGGGAGAAAGATCAGGTAAAATGAGAGACAGACTGTAAGGAACGATTGATTGGGTGGATGAACAGTTGGTGCGAGCAACGGACAGTGCCTAACTTATATAACGTTGGCTATATGTCGGATCATTAGCAAGCCAAGCAAGTTGCTGAACCAATATACTTTGTAGATCTTAGCCCCTTGGAGGGGAATCCACCAAATTTCAGAAAATGCAACCTGCCTCTAGCGTGTGGAGCCTTCCGCTTTAATCTGCATCATTTACCCCTTTGGCCACTTAGGGTAGATCAGATTAGGTGGGGGAGAAGTTAAGCTTTGCGTAAGGATTCCCACTTATAATTCAAGATAGTGATATCTTGAAATCGTAAGACTCTCTTCACATCGCCTTGACACTCTCAGTCTCACCTCTCCCCTATAGCCCAGCGGCCCCAGCCCTCAAGACCTTATGAACAGGAAGGTGACACAGGTCCCTGCTAAATATTGGATCTGCGGTTCGGGCACGACGGCAGTTTGCGTGTCCTTTGTTTTGTCAGAGGCCAACAAATGTTAGATTCGTCATTGTTTACGTCAACCCCGGGAGGGCTCCTGGGCTGATCATCACGTCATTCCACGAGACGCCAGGGCTTCTAAGGGATGGTTTGCTGCGGATACCACTGCAGACTTCAAAACGTGGCGGCAACCTGTTGGGCATCTCATACATGGCTCACTAGAACACCGGCGAGTACTAGTAGGTGAGGGAGATGAAACCCCTTGAAACAAATCTTGCCCTAGACCCGCCTAATCGACGAGCTATCTCACCGCAACGAACGTGGTCTAGAGTTTATTGTCTGTGAGTAAGGTGTCATCATATGACAAAGACAAGTTTAATGTCATTCAAGCAGTTCGTCAAGAAGTTGGGTGATGATGGCCAAGCTTCACCACATAGCTGGGCACACCCTCTTGAAGGTATTTGCTCAGGATAAACTGTCAATCCGGCCCATTGTCGACCAGGTGTACTCCAGTGCTTGCTGACAAAGACGAGCTTGCTCGGTCGTGGAGAACTGACAGGTCGCAACAAGCGACATAGGCCAGAGAAGGTTGTACCCAATCCCGTGCTTGGTATTGTGGAAGGGTTCAAACCCGCCATGTCCATTCATGCTGCCCAGTGCATATGACACAGACAGGCATATGATGTTGATTGAATCCTGAATGCGACTGCCGATTCCGTAGAGTGGGTAGTAGATTGAATTTTCGTCTGGGAGGGCCTTCAAGGCTTCCAAGTTAGGTGTGAAACATTCACAGTATTCGAGAAATTGCAGGTAAAAGAACAAGTGCGTCGCACTAATGATGGCCACGAAACACGTTGTCCAAGAATCCTCGGAAGCTGAGATACGTTCCCCGGGAAGACTGTCAGGGGTTGTATCCTTCAGCTTGGCTTTCCAGTGACGTGGAAGCCGAGCGTGCCAGCTGTCGATCTGGTTCATGATAGAGCCTGCTTGCTCTAACAGTTCGTACGAGGGTTCTGCGCTTGAATCATAGCCGCCCAGAATCTGAACCTGCATATACTTCTTAAGGTATCTTACGGATTCACAGAATTTTGAGATCATGCTGATTACAATTCCAGCACGACAGACACTATCAGGGTTTTCCATCGTACTCAAAGGCGCCGGTAAGCAGCCATACCCAAAGTCGTTGCTGGCTATGGCTTGTATTTGCTAACAATATACTCAGTTAGAACTTCGTGACACAGAAGTTGACAATTCTGGTGTTTAACTCACCGATTGTATAAATGCCCACGCAAGTAACACCCGACCATATTTGCCACGCAAAGAAGCGACTCCCCGTAGTTGCATCAACGCGTGGATGCCGGGAATGTGGGCATTTAACGAGTTTTCCCTCTCATTGCTTAAATCCTAAAATCATGGTTAATTTACTTTTAAATGAGGCCCTGCCCTCGGGTAGAAAGAACCTACTATAAACATGCTCAGGAACAAGGAGGCCGCAAATACCTCATCTCTAGTGGCTGACTCCGGTGTGTTTAAAGCCGCTGCTAATGCCATCAATGCGGTGCTGTAGTTATTCCTGGCTTGAATCCAAAGAGAATGAGAACGATTAGAATTGAACAGGGCTAGATATGCAACACTAAGCACAGCATGCTTGAGGCAGGGCTCAGAGCCCTTCTCACGGTAGAGCTCCGGTAGGAAGGCTAGATGGCCTCCACAGGGAGATCTATGGACGATAAGTACATGTTGATGAAAAAAGTAGGATAAGGGCCAGAGCTCCCAGGAAGTAATCGACAAAGACTGGGGCACGGATGGTGGTTGCGACTTTGAGGGTACTTTTGGACGATCATGGCGTGTTGGCTGCGCAGTTCCATTCGATGGATCCCTCCGTTTCCCTTCCTGGACAGTAGCGGGGTTCGCTCGGACATGTCCAGGTCTTAGTGGGGTCGAGGCCTCATTCTGAAAGCACGTAGTATCGTAGAATCGAAACTTAAACGAGTCGGGATAGCCAATACATTTTCTCCCAAACTTGGTGCAGCGTGCGCATGCTGGCCGCGCGCCGTCACACTGGTTTGACCGTTAATATCTTTCCGGCTGTAGTTGGCCCTGAGAGATCAACTTGAACTCACCTTGACTTTCCGCTCGCGACAAACATAGCAGCCGGTACTTCGCCTTCCTGGGAAAACCATTGGTGTGGTAGACAGCAGTAGTTTACGAGGTACAGTACAATCCCATTGAAGAGTTTCGAATTGTTCCTTTGTTTATTGAGTAGTATCAGAGGAGTCACACAAGGAAAGAGAAAAGATAGAAGAAAAAAGAAGGAACGAAGCGAATTGCCAAGGTTTGACTCCTCCAAGTCCCGACTTGTGGGGAAAAAAGAAAACGAACCAAAAATTACTCTCGGACGTCTGCCGACTCCTTTTCCACACCACGTGTTTGACCGCCCTGCTTTGCCCTAGACGGACAAGATGTCAACAGCAGCAGCTACAGTTACTCATTAATATAGTAATCTATTAGTTGGGAATAAAAGATGCATGATTAGAGAAAAGTAGGACTAGTTACTATCCAGCCGTTGTCAAGATGTGTTCAGGGGTTGCTAGCTAGTCCAGGCTGGTAGCGTACATATATATATGGATTGGATCTGCACAAGTAATCAAGCTCGAGATATCGAGCTTCAGATGCTTTGTAGTGTGTTTCTGAAGAAGGACCTTATAAATAACAGATTATAGCAATATGAAAGCTTAACTGACGCAATGGGATTTTGAATGCATGGCCTGATCCTTCGGGGATTAAACCTGTTATCTAATCAATCAATCAATCCTTATCGATCAATGTTTGCCCCACCAATGATCCGTCAGGTCTCGGCAGATATACTGCACTACCACCCGAACGCTTCTTCATGGTACTCAATGTCTTGGAATCCGTCTTTCATTACCTCATACACCATTTGTCGACAATCATCCGCCATCTGAGCTGGGCCACAGGTGAGCACTGCCAATCGGCCAGAACTGACCTTGGCTTCTTGCACCTCCGTTTTGATAATACCACCCACATCAGGACGGCCAGAGAGAAATTGCACGGTTCCGTTCCGTACAGACGAAGTCACATTTCCTTCCTTGTCACCCAAGGTGGACCTCACTGGGCTCTCTCCAGGTAGTTCACCACTTTCAGTCTTCATCTCGAGGCCGAATGACGATTTGCTGGTGCAGAAGTAGGTCGTGGTGATATCTTCATGATGCAGGAGGGTGCTTAGCTCATCGCAGAAGACCTGTGAGTACATCTCTGTGCTCCGAGCAGACCAAACTAGTTGGATTCGTACTGTTCTTGTCGTTCTTTCTTTCGCGCGCGAGACGTGTTCAATGATGTATGGCACTGCGGCGGCGATACCGGTGCCACCGACAATCATCAGAATGGACTCGCATGTGTGGAGAGCGGCTGTAGATCCGTAGGGACCTTCCAGCAATAGGGGAAGATGAATTTCCACCTGGGCTTTGCGGCAAAGGTCGCGAAGGCGCCTCGTCCATCCATCGTAGGGACGGATGTAGAAGATTAACTTATTGCCTTGTTCAGAGTCCTTTTCTTGAGCTAATACGTAGGCGCCCAGAGTGAATGGGTGGTTTTCCCAACCTTTGAGAGAAATAGGCTGATAGAGGTAATAATGCTGCCCGGGTCGTGGGGTAAGGGTCGTTGATGCAGGGTATAGTTCGACCTTGATAAGATCGCTAGCCTCACAGTAGTGTACCGTCGACTTGGTGGTAGACATGAATTGTTTCCCAAACCGGACGTTGAGATTGCAGTAGGCTATACGGACCAGGCGGGCAGTCCGATCAAAGCCCCAGATCGCCACCATTGGCCACAGATAGCCATTCCACTTGGTGCCGTCAAAGCTGGTATGACTTTAAAGGGTTTAGAGGTTTAGTTTAATACTGATTGCTGCAGGGGTAACTGGCGCACTGTTAAGCGACGGGTACATACCGGAACAGAGCATACACAACCACAATTGCAAAAACAATGTGGATTATGAGGAATGTCTCATAGCCAATGCGTCTTAGCATGGTCATCGATTGAACGAGCATAAAGGACATGAGAATAGTAGCCTGGGTGGGAGTTAGTAAGGCATCATTTTGAACGGGGAAAAGCACTGCCGCCGACTCACCACTGCACCCATATACCAGTACTCTTGCAGCCAGACACTTTGGAATCTGCCGTCTGCCATGAAAATGCCTTTGTTAGTAAAATGTTGATCATTCACTAGTATACCACTCACCATAGTATGCAAACACAACGCTGTAGTTGATGGAATGAATTATTGCGAGGATGGTGCACGCCCAAGCCACATGACGATGAAAGATATTAAACGACTGTACGCTGAAGTTTGTCGCCCAAAGAAAAATATTGCTGCGCCCAGCAAATAGCCACAGGAAGGGAAGACAGGCATACGACAGAATACCTGTGCGGTCGGAGGAGTATTGCCAGTTCTGCTGGAAGACACTCGACATCCTATGAGGTATGAGTTAGCTAATGGGCTCTATACTTCCTAAGGGTTTGGAAGATCATACTCAATGTTCCCAGAGAAGCTCTGATAGTCAACACAGCCAAGAATAATGCAAAGGGCCCAAAATCCCAAAACAATCAGGAGGTCCAGGCGGCGCGGGACGGTGTGCCAGTAATAAAGCTGTTGATGATGGGGCACAATTGGAGCGAAGCTGGCGGGAACAACGAAGTAAGTCCGCAGGTAATGCAACACAGATGCTCCGGCCTTAGGCTTAGTTTGTTTCTGATTCATGTCTTGCGAGGCTATATTGGACTCTGCATCTCGGCGACTGGGAGCCCGCCGTTGGCTAGACACTAAGCCCATTAATTTGGCCATCATACCCAGGACCAATATGCCTCCCCAGTATCCCATCAGACCCCAGCCGAACCGTTTATCCTTATCCAAAGCAAAATCATGAGTCACCTATCAATGGGTCAGAAGACGAGACAAGAGAAATTGAAAAGCCCGAAACGTAAAAGAAACGCACGTATGACTTGTGAGCCTTCTTATAGTAGGCGTGACTGAGTAGAACTGGTGATTCAATTGTACCAGTCGTCGAGGTGCTATTCGTTTCCGGGTCAATAGTGGGTAGAGATGCAAGATATGTATCGGTAACATTGGCTTCAACCTCGGACAGGTCCATGAGGGTCAAACTATTTTGCTCACAGAGACTCTGCCAGTATGGAATAGTAGCCTTGAGCTCAGCCTTACTGCACCATGCTTTCGCACTCGCATACATCGAAGTGACTTCAATGGTGCTATTGCATGGACCAGTTGAATTTCCTGAGCTGCCCTTGTGTCCTCGGCGGCGCAAAGACCTCTTACTATGTGAATGTTCACTTGCAGCGGAGGACTGCGCGCTAGAAGAGGACTGATTGCTCGAAGAGGTTTGCCCATCACCAGAGGTACCGGAGTCTCCATGGCTAGTTCCACCACCACTATCCTGGGAGGACGCCAAAATTGTACTCCCAGCAAATGTATATTCTGAAAGGGCTGTATAAATGGAATAGAAACAGTACTCGTCGAAATTATCAGCAGCATTATGGCTACCTCCTTGTCCTGCAAGGACCGGGACGCCAACCCAGCACAGTGCGAGAAAGGTAGCTTTGAGATGCATTGCGCTGACCATGACAACAATTTTCTTCTGAAGGAAGAACCCGCCCGGGCTATTATATATCTAGTGGTGTCCAATACAAAGTAACTTGAAGCCACGGATTGGACGGTAAATGATTATTATTCGTATCCGTAGAAGTCCACCAGATATGCACATTCTCCCACTTGTGGTTCTTTAGACTGAGAGGGGTCAGGAAGCCAAGGATTGCATTTACAGGTCTCCCAGTTAGTCTTTTTCTCCGATAATGGGCATTTCGGCCCTGCTAGTGCCGAGAAAATACTCTTTTCGACATGGTTCGTATGCAACTATGCATCAACATAAGATATACGCATGGGCTGTACGTGATACCAAGCGCTAAGCGAACTTAATCCATGCACAACTGAGTCAAGGACCAATCCTGACTACCGAGTTTGCGCCATCTATTTCCGGCTCGAGAACATGCCAAGTTTGTTGCCCGGCAGATGCTGGCTACAACAGAGTATCCACTCGGCCTTTGCAATTGAAGTACAGGGCGCCAATCTGAGCTCAACGTGCCAGAGCGAAGAGTCTGCAATACGTTCGTGTGTGATGCCTAGCCAATATACATGATCTGACCCACTTAGTAGTGGTGTTTATTGTAGTTCTTGGCACGAGGTCAAGCCTTTGAGCTAAGCTCTTGCCAAGGGGCCCACTTTACGAAACCCGTATTTACAGTACAGAACAGTCAATTAGGCAAACGGACGTTCAGTTTCAGTCAATGGGCGGATCAAAGGCATACAGGACACCGACCATCCGAACTCTAGAGTAGCCAAGACTTCGATAGAATTCTTTGGTGTCTATGCTTACCCAAGCTACTGTGGGCTAGACTTGCTTAAGCCTTCGATTAAAATCTTGACTGATGCCAAGCTTCTCGCTTCGGCATGCAAATGTGCTGTCAGGCTCCGATTGATAATCTATTATTCCATTTGTGGTAGCCTGGAAAAGTGCCATGAGCTTCTCAATTATACCCAAGTAAAGGCATACTAGGAATATAATAGGTTTAACAAAGGGCCTAAGACCTCACCTTTCCGCTATAACCGAGCAATATCGTCCTTAATTACAACAATGCCAAAAGCAAATCCTCGTTCAACCATGTTATGTACGGTTGATTATGTCCCGGGGAACTTCCGGCTTTTCCGCAATATGTATATTGATTAGATTGATAAGAGAAATTGCACTCGGAAAGTATGTACTCTTTCTGCAATGGCTTTTCCTTCTCTCCGCCGTGGCAAGCTCCAACAGTGGATATTTGTAGTAGAACCCACACCATACAGGGATATCAGATAATAGATTTTACGCGTCTCCCAAACTTTCCGCCACTAGGCGATTCCCCGGATTATGCTTGAAAGGGACATCCATCCCGATTTGGTCATGTTTGCGAGCAGTGATCTTGGCGACCCACTATTCCGAGTGGAACGGAAGGCAGCTATCAATCTGATATTCAGGCGGGAATAGTGTCAGCCATATTTTCCATGGTTGTCAGATCTCGGCTATTGGCTTGTAATCCCTCTCCCTCTCTGCCAGGGTGAAGACAAGCAGTTAATTTCACGTTAACTTCCGACCAACTGGCATCGCGAGACCATTGCGTGGTTACATAGTGTAGGAGAAACTTTCAATTTAATTCTAATAATCAGCCAATACAATATAAGGTAGGTATAATAGAATGTGAATCTAATTTTATTATGAACAGAACTAGCTTAATGTATTCTTATTCCAACTAGCGATACTACCTCGCCTTCTCCCGTAGCATGATCAAACTAACATACGGCTGTTCTTGATAGGAGCTACCCCGTACCTGTATCTTGTTAGTGATTGTTCCTGGCTTCAGAAATAGCTATGAAAACTTACCACACGATGGATGCCAAGCCCACAAAAGCAGCTACACAGCTGAAAACCAAAGCTACAATTCCGCGTGCCGTGAAGCCAGCAGGAAGCGGGGCAACTGCCTTGTTCTCTCCTGTAAGGTCATAGAAATCTTCAGTATTTCCCGCTGCGTTACCTTCGGTTGGAGTGCCGCTTGCACTACAGACATCGTAATGATTCTGTGGGATAGTCAGGTTCTCCTGAAGATATAATGGAGCCTCGACCATTATAGCGGCTAATCCTGCATCCATATGCCACTCGATGTGACAATGGAAGAGCCAAATGCCTTAGAACCATGTATTAGTAAAGAAATGCTCCTTAATTTCTAGGCATAGCTTGCTCGTACCAGGATTATCAGCCTTAAATCGGACGACAAAGTTACCCATCGGCTTGGCAATTAGAGTATCGCGCCGCACGGGTACGGATGCGAAAGTGATATTGTCTGTGTTAAAATGGCCTTCGTAATCTCCACTTCTCCAGATGACCTGGAAGCTATGACCATGCAGGTGGAATGGGTGTTTGCCAGTATCATCATTGTTGAGGACAATATCAATGATATCACCCTTGTTCAAAACGAAGGCGTTAGTGTCTGTGCCGTATATAGCGGCATCTGTGGCAGCAGATCCTGTCGTGAGCGCAGAATACAAAATTGGAACTTTGGGCGCCACATATGAGATACCATTGAAAAAGGCACTGGTGGGTAGCTTAGTGTGTTGCTTTTCAGATACTTAAAAACCGCCAAGAGAAGGATAGGAGTAGCTTACTAGTTTGCTCCATCACCGAGGTTGTCCATGGTGAGATCCAGAGTCACGGTAATATCTGCATCGCCATACCGCTCTAGTCCATCGTAAGGGACGAGATCAAAGTCATCATAGAAATCGAACTCAGACACCGATTTGGCTACTGGTTTCTCGACAGAAGAATCATACACTAGCCACCCAGTAGAATTGTAATTCAGGTCCGAGGGAAGAGTATCAAATAGATCCTAGCCCGTATTAGTTTATACACATCCTTCCTGTGTGGTATACCTTTGCATATGGTCTTGCTTACTGTATCCATGCTGCCGACCATGGCATAGTTAGCATCGGTCTCGTTCTTCATCGTGACAAGAACACTACACCGCTGAGCAGAACCTAAGTATATCATAGAGGCAGTCGTGGGCTCTGTCCAAACCCCATCTACCTCGACAATCTGCATATCATGATCCTCGATCCAGAAATACTGGCTTGCAAAAGCGCCAATATTGACTAATCTGAATAGATAGGTCTTGCCAGGCTCAACTGGGACGGTCAGGTTCTGTGTGTCATTCATCAAAGCAGACTTAGGAACCGGCTCTGCACCAGTTGGATTGGCAACATTGATGAATTCTTTCAGAAGACCAGGCATCTCGTCATGGTACCAATCAGATAAAGTAATGACTCGCTCCTCATGATATTTGCCGATGTATGGATCCTCCTCATCATGAATCACCAAAGCTTGGCGCCAGCCGTCGGGGTACTGCCCCTTCGTATGAGAATGATACCAATATGTACCGGATTGATCAATCTTGTATCCCAGTCAGCGTGAACCAATTACATCAGAACTGAGCGGGACTGACTGTGAAGTTGTACACCATTGTCTCATTTGGAGGAATATTGCATTGAGTGACGCCAGGCGGGCCATCCATTTCATTTGTACCATTTTGGAAGAAGCCATGAAAATGAACACTGGTAGATTCGTTGCCAAGCTGATTTCTCACGTTGGCAATAACCCTGTCTCCCTTGGTAAAGTTTAAAAGAGGCAGTGGCCATTCGTTATTGATCCCAATCACTGGACGAGGTTGCAATCCATCAGGATTTGCCGTTACCCATGTTATATTCCAGTCAAGGACGTGTGTCTCTGCGCAGGCGATGGCGCTGATGGCCGAAAGTAACAGAAGAGAAAGGAGATTCATCCTTCTGTCAACGTAACACGAATCCCAACCGGTTCGCTATTGATGAAGAAATCAAGGCAATAGTACAGACAAAAAATTGGATTCTGCGTGGACAGACTCTTAAATAAATCAGGGGCAACAGCAGAAGGAGTCCATAAGCCCATATCTGATATAGTATACCGTTTCTACGTGAATGCGAACGCTTAGTGTAATTCCATTACATATTAACGGTATTACATGATATTACAGGGTGGAGCCACTGGAGATGTAGTCGATGCACACTGTCCTACAAACGGTTATCTGATCCGAGATTTAGACCCTTGGCAGCAACTGTTGACCTGCTCATGGTTCCATCCTCACTTGAACGTTCCGAAAAGTTGTATCACACTTAGCGGGCTGGCGGATTTCGCCGCCACGATCCACCGAAAACAAAAGAGAATGAGTTCGCATTACGTGTTAAACCTTGTGATCCTTGACTTGCACCAGTGGAGATTCGACTTGACTGTCACAATGCTATGCTACCGGATGATTGTTTGCCGGGTTAGGCTCGGTCGAACGAAGCTTGCGAGAAGTGTCCGGAGTTCGTATTAGGCCAAGTTGTTATTATATAAACTAGAGTCTGCATCTCCAAGTTCAACTCAGGAACCAGATAGGTCTTCAAACTGGGAGTCAACATGGCGAATCAAGTCTTTGCAGTCACTGGTACTTCTCATCCTAATTCCTTGAGTTCTACTTTTGTATAAGACGACAGTCGCTGACGATATATAGTCTTTTTCATTTGCTTCCGAGAATGTCTCGAAAGTAGTATCATTGTATCGGTGCTTCTTGCCTTTCTTACTCAAACCTTGGGTGCTGAAGGGGATAGGGCAGCTCTGAAGCGATTGCGCATACAGGTAATTGTCCTCCCCTATTTCTTTTGCATCTACCTCTACCATGAACACCGTTAGACAATAAGCTGCTAAGTTCTAGCAATAACAGGTATGGTGTGGAGTAGGCCTAGGTTTATTCTTATGTCTCTGTATCGGTGCAGGCATGATCGGCGCTTTCTACGGGTTGGAAAAAGATACCTTTACGAACACAGAGGATATCTGGGAAGGCATTTTTGGATTCATAGCATCTATCATCATTTCCATCATGGGGGCAGGACTTCTGCGTGTGAACAAAATGCGCGAGAAATGGCGCGTCAAGCTCTCCCGTGCCTTGGAAAAAAGGGGAAAGTCCACAACCATGATGGGTCGTCTGAAGGACTGGTCCGAGAAATATGCCATGTTCATTTTACCATTTGTTACCGTCCTTCGAGAGGGGCTGGAGGCTATTGTTTATGTCGGTGGGGTGGGACTGGGTTTGCCAGCGTCTTCCTTCCCCTTGGCCGTTTTCTGTGGCCTGCTGGCTGGTGTTGCAGTAGGTTATGTGATGTATCGGTACGTGTTGTATATTGCATCGTTTTACTCCAAGAACGAAGCTCCGCAGTACTGTTTGACGGTGGCTAACAAATATTGATGCAGGGGTGGAAGCTCAACCTCCTTACAGTACTTCCTGATTATATCTACTTGCTTCCTCTACTTGGTTGCCGCAGGCCTGTTCTCCCGCGCGGTCTGGTACCTGAAGAATAATACCTGGAACCATGTCATCGGCGGAGATGCGTCAGAGACTGGCTCAGGCCCTGGATCTTACGATATCCGCCAGAGTGTCTGGCACGTGAACTGTTGTAACCCAGAGCTTGGCGGCGGTGGTGGTTGGGGTATCTTCAACGCTCTCTTTGGGTGGACCAATTCCGCTACTTATGGATCAGTGTTATCTTACAACCTTTACTGGGTGGTGATCATTACCTCATACGTCTGTATGAGGTACAATGAGGAACACGGCTACATTTTCATCTTGACGCCGATCGCAAGGAAGCTGAAGCTTGGTCGGTTCAAGAAGGGCTCTGAGGATGAGCATATCTCTGAGGTTGTCGAAGAGAGGAAAGAGGTTAACCATCTAGCCCCGCAGATTACTACCAGAACAATGAGTGAAGCATAGGATTGAAACGTGACTGAAGCATTGGGCACACCTAGTAACAGTATCTGCCAAGGCTCATCCTTTGATGTTCACCACCTACGAATCCTTACGTTGCTCTTGACTGGCCATTATCACTGAACGGTGTTTTGCTTTGGTTACATATGTGACGTTGGGGGAAGAACAATATGCTTTATATGAAATGCTACTAAAAGTCCGGCAAGAACAAGAGGAATATATATCGATTACAAGATTTTAAGTTGGCTCGACAAAGGCAAAGATATTTATCTGGCAATATTGCGTTTCATTGGGAAACTAACTCGAACTGTAATCGAGGACAAGGAATAAACTGTACTGCCCAACAGACGTAGATCAACGAACATCCACTATTACCAGAGCATCACTCGAGTCCCACAAGTACTGTGAGTATCCATAAGTCTCTACAAACCCGTACTTCGATCACTCAGTATCCCACTTGTACTCAGTCCCTTCCAATGAGAGAACTTAAGGGAAAACGTAAGTCCATGGGCTGCAATCAAACTTAAATACCAAGCTTCAAGTTGAAAGATGTACTGATAGGGCAGCCATGGGTTGCATAGTCGTCGCTTGACTTGTGGTAAACATATTTGCAATTGGAATCGCCCCGAAAGCAGGCAAAAGCGTGGGGACAGCCATTTATATCTGCTGGCAAAAGAATGAGGCCCTTGTCGTAGAACGGCGACCCAGCCTTGGTATTTACACAGGATACGTCCCAGAATATTTTCTCCCCGGCCTGGGTGTACTCAAATTGGATTATATCACCGTTAATATCCTGTGATGTGCTGACTTTGATGGAAATGCCGCCGCGATTGGGACGCAGACGAAATGTCTCTTGGTAGGAGGCGCCTGGAACAACTGCGTGCATTGGACCTTCTTTGTCATCCACTGACCACAAGTAGAGAGTGGTGCCCATGTTGTTGACTATGACCACATTTCCAAGGCCAGTTGTTGAACCATGCTCCTTGAGGGATTGAGAGGATACAACGGAGAGCAAAGCCAGGATGAAGAGAATGAAGTTTGTGAGGGACATCATTTTGGTTTGAAACAGAATGAGTGATGGTTTGTGTTCAAGATCAAAATTGCTTTGTGATTATTGAGTAGCATCTGAATAAGTGCAGGCCTTCATGGGAGCGTACAGCAGTTTTATATGTCGTTTCGCTGACAGACGACCTTGTTATGTGATTCCCATGGGAAGCGCGGGTGAATACTTACATTCAATTATCTAAAACTATCCTATCAAGCATGGCCCCCTGACAATTTAATCAAAAGGCTTTGAGATACATTCCCTGGATATCCAAAATAGTATTCCTAGGGCCTTGTCTATTGGAGTCTAGACCGTACACCCGCCCTTTCATCCACTTAATTCACCTATGTTTCAACTTTATCACATTGACATGCATTCACTTTATCATTATAGGCCGCTACTGGGGGTAGCCAAAAGTACTCGACAGACAGTTCATATCAACTGCTATCAAAGAAGTGACACCTGGGCCAAGTAGTTAAAGGCAGCTTCGCTTGCAATATCCTGTCTGATATAACTGAGAGTGTGGAAAGCTTCACTACAGGAATAGTATAATCCCGGTACCTCTTGCGACTTCAATTCGTGATAGCGAATTGCACTTATTATCGAATTTCAATTTTACTCGACTAAAATACCAGTTGGCACTTTAGCCGTGCCTTGGACTCACTACCCTAATGTTGAATGTCCTTTTCAGGGCATAGATAACACAGCTAATTAGAATCCATTGACTACTTTAGAAATGGCTAGTATGGTAGGAACAGGTATGGGATGATATAATGATTTCATGCACACTATACTGATTCTATTGTGATCTAGGTGCCCTACTAGAAGGTCCAGATTCACGGAACCACGATTAAAGAAACAACATACTGATGAGGTTTATCGCTTAAGGAAGAGCTTGCTAAAATTGGTACATAGATAGCAACTACCTTACGTACACGACTCCAACAACTTAACTCTCATCCACCAGACTACTTGGTGTATTTATTTCTCAAAATTAAAGGCAACGGGCTGAACTCATAGATTCATGGGGTGGAGTATTGTCGGTTCAGATTGATTGACGCTTTCACTCTCTAAGCCGAGGTTATGGTGATTAAGCTTTTTGTCGCGAGTTAAGCGTCAGATACGATGTGGTCAGTGCGTGTAAAACTCGGAAGGAAATTCCCTAATTATCTGGAAGGTTCAAACTCGTGTTGTTCCATCCTACATATATATATCTATATACAGCTTGTCTATCACCACGTATATGCCTTTGTTTATGTTATATCAGACTGGGGGTTCGAGAAACGCGGCCTCGCAGTATTGACGCGCAATCTGTCAGAATTTTCACAATAATTACTGCAGGGTAACTCCAGTTGTTATCCCAGGCATATTCCAAAGTTCTCCACATTGACGAGGCTGAGGCTGTGTTTACTTTTGCCGAGTCAGAACCACTCCCCCCCTTGCGTCTCACCCACGTTGTAATGCCCCCTTTCCCGCGACGTTAATGCTATCAGCTTCGGGGCCTCACCATCCACCTGGATATTTTATGTTCTGAAACAATGCTATTTAAGCTGTCTAGCGATGGACACTTCAGCTAAATGTGCGTCACAAGTCAGGGTCGGCGATGCTCAACCGCCGGCCTCTAAAGAAAAGCTCTCTATGGCAAACACCGCACAAGATAATCTGGACATGCAACGGCTGGGCAAGACGCAACAGTTAAAGGTTAGTATTATAAACGAGGCTCTCATCCTTCCTTTGTAACATATATATATATACAGTGCTAGACCGGATGGTTGGACTGATTATATGCCTCAGAGAAACTTCCGGTTTGTTTCTATCCTCGGGTTCAACTGTACGTTAATGGCAACCTGGGAGTCCATTCTGCTCACCAGTAATTACGGTCTAATCAATGGCGGACGAGCTGGGATGGTTTATGTTTACATTGGAACTTTTATCGGTTTTTTCGCATCTGTCGCATCCTTGGCAGAGATCGCATCGAGAGCTCCCACGGCGGGAGGTCAATATCACTGGGTTAGCGAGTACGCTCCTCCTTCCTGCCAAAGATTTTTAAGTTATATCACAGGTATGGCGCTACCATCACCGTAAAAAAACGATAGCCATTTATACTAACCCTTGCGTAACGTAATCAGGATGGCTCGCAGTTCTGGGCTGGCAGGCAGCGTTCGCCAGTGTATGTTTTCTCGTCGGGACCTTGATTCAGGGTTTGTTGGTCACCATATGCTCTGTCCCGACCACACACCATGGATATACGTTTGAGAGATGGCATGGGACGCTTTTAGCGATTGCAATTGCGGTTATAGCAACCGTCCTCAATGGGTGGGGTACTCATTGGCTGGCCAGTCTGGAGCGTCTCTTACTGTTCATTCATATTTTTGGGTTCTTCGTGGTGTTGATCCCCTTGTGGGTTAAAGCCGACAGAGCAAGCAGCACTGAGGTTTTTCAGACTTTTAGTAACACAGGAGGGTGGCCGAATATTGGATTGGCTTGTTTGGTCGGCCAACTGACCCCGATTTTCTCTTTCACGGGGCCAGATGCAGCGACGCATATGGGTAGGCATTCATTCATCCCCAGTCTTGTTATAGCATCATGCACAACTAACCATGTTCGTTTGCTAGCGGAGGAGGTCCAGGATGCTTCCAGGATTGTTCCATGGTGTATGATCTCGACTGCCGTAGTCAATGGCACGCTTGGATTCGTGATGCTCATTACTCTCCTCTACACCATGGGTGACATAGACTCGGTGTTAAAAGCGCCCAGCGGGTTTCCATTCATCACAGCTTTTCACAATGCGACCGGGTCGACCAATATGGCGGTGGGCCTCGCGTGCATTATCTTGGTTATGGAGGTCTGCAGTGCTTTGGGTATCCTGGCGACCACCTCACGTCAGATCTTCGCATTTGCCAGAGACAAAGGACTTCCTTTCTCGAGCACCCTCGCCTATGTCCATCCCAAATCTAAGACCCCGGTCTGGTCTATGCTGTCTTCAACATTGGTGACCATTCTATTGACGCTGATCAATGTTGGCTCCACGGCAGCTTTCAATGCGATTGCCTCGTTGGCGATCGCATCTATGTTGACGACCTATATGATCGCCATTGCCTGTTTCCTTATAGCACGCTGGCAGTCAAGAACATCGCCTACTAGTCCTCGCTTCTCTTTAGGCCCGTATGGGCCAGCTATCAATGTTGTATCCCTCTTCTACCTTGCTTTCCAAATCATCTTTACCTTTTTCCCAACAACCAAAGATGTGGCACCCAGAACTATGAATTGGTCGGTCTTGATGGTGGGCGCAGTCACGATCTTTGCTATCTTGCAGTATGTTCTGTATGCCCGGAAGGTATACCATGCGCCTGTTAGTCAGACACTGCAAAATCAGTGATAATTTTGACTTTAATATAATGAAGGCCGATAATGGGTTAGAAAAACAAATAAATGAAGATTTTTCGGGTGCAATTCTAAGCGAGATCGAGATAGGGTAACAAAAGAAAAAGCAAAAAAAAAAGGTGTGCATCATCCGTGAATCGAACACGGGCCTCATCGATGGCAACGATGAATTCTACCACTAGACCAATGATGCTTCTTGTTGAAAGAACTGTCCAACTTTTGTTTTTATAAAGCAAGAATCATTACAGCAGCTACTTCCGATAATGTAACACAGCTTCATAACTCTGGAAGGACTAAGGCACCACCATAGTACTTAGTGATGAAATGCTTCCAGGTATAGTTGTCGTACCTCCAGCTTATCCGCATGCGGAATCCGCTACAGTTAGAAATTTGTGTTTCGCTAGAGAGTCAAGGACCTGTATAGATGGAAATTATTTCCTCGAGATTGTATATTTCGCTTGTGGTATGCCACGGACCCACATCTTATAGTTCAGAGAAGAATGCTAACTTCGATCCAACTCACTAGCTTGAGTCGAATAGGAATGAGATTTCCATTCCATGCTTGAAATAATAACAGAATGTAAACACTCTTTCCCTCACCCGGTGCTGATCGAGATCTAATTTAATGTCTACCTACTTCCTGGCTCATATTGAATGCACCCCGACGAGACTGATCCGATATGCACCAGGCAGCAGAAACTTAGATATTTCACAGACTTTCTACGTTTATTTTACTTTCTGTTTTATCTGGAAGAGAGAGGATCCATTTACTATCAACCTAGTTTAATCCACTCTTGAGGATCAGAGATCGCTCTCTCTCCCACTCAGGGCTTCCCCTGCAACCATGTGATGCTAAGAAACCTAAAACATAGAACATGTAAAAGCAAAAGTAGCGCTGGGTTTTCCAGAACTGTGCGCAAGCGTTAGATATAATACATTAATTTCCTCTTCATTAGCGTTAGCACTATGTGTTTATTTCTCTTCCTCAAGCTCCCTGCTGCAACTAGCACAAACTGAAATGGACCCATTATGTTCGCACGACTATCTTTTAATAGAGGTTTCTCATCATTTCTCATTCCTGTGACCCGGGATGGTGTCATGTATGACTGGGGATTATGGCGCACCTGGGTTCGTCTCATGATTGGCGCTATACGATTACTTGGATTTGCAGCTTCTGAGTATTGGATTATATCGCGTTCCATCATCCCATCGGCTGTCTCCCAGACCCGTACTGCAAAAGTCTCCTTTCTTAGGAGCATATTACAAGGGGTTGTGCTATGGTGTCTTCTTCACTATCTTCCGCTACATTATGAATCAGTGAAGGAAAATAGCCCTGTTATTTCTGGCTCTGCCTTCTCCTCCGAGACCATGATTATATCTCTATATGCGTTATTGGTTGGATTCTTGGTTACAACAACCGGAAAATAGCGATAAGTCATTTGGCTTAGATATATTCTGACTACTTTTGCTATAGCCATTCTCTGCCCTGTCAAAGTCCGCACTACAATAACTGCATGGATAGTCCTGTATGTCGTCCGGGGATTAGACTTGAGATACCTTTTCCCGTCACTCGGCTATGCACTTCAGGCCTCTGCTAACGAGGAAACCTTGGCTATTGCGGTGGGGCTGTTTAGCCTTTCCCGTGCTCTTGGCTAAGCGATTGAAGTTGAAGTTGGTGGTGTCGCATTCCAGAATTAGGCGAAGAGCAATTTAGCCAAGTACCATAGATTGGCTCCTAAGGCAAATTCTTAGAACCAGGACGCAGTAGCTGTAGTTCGGATTATAGAAGACATGCCTGATGGGATAATGAGTTAAAGCTGAAGAAAGCGTACACTGACAACCCACGGATTATTTGGGTAATCTGCTGTGGTGTTTCGAGGATTGATATGGTGTCTAGTGCTTGTTCTGAGTGTGATTAAAGTTATGCGCGCTAGATGCAAACCAGCTATATGGGGAGAAGCTACACCTAACCAAGGGGACAGATTAGTCAACAAAGTACATGAACGAGTATCCTTATATACTCTTTCCATTATGTCAGTGATACGCCTCCGTCGTGTCGTTGATAGGTCCTGTCGTGTCAGTGCTACGATATACATGTTGATGTAGCTGGTAGCGGCTGCTTTGGTCCTTATAGGCAAATAAGAGTTTATACCTTATCATCCGTAGAACAAGGCTAGATACTAAAGCGGCCTAGATCATATATACGTGATGAGTTAACCAGATAGCCGACTGCCCAGCCACTAGTCATATAAACCTTCGCACAGTATTTCAGCCACGTATTCCACGAGATGGAAGAATCAAACCTTCATTCCCCATCGGTTTTAACCGTTTAATTTTAGGCCTATATTACTAGCCAATACCAAATACGGAATATCGCATATTCGATAATGGTAACAGGGTCCTCTTCTACAGTATAAGTATATATACTCTTCTTCTTTCTTATGCCTGTTGGACGCCTAATGGTTGGCCCAGTCCGGATCCGGACTGCCGTTTCCTCGCTGATCAGCTGCATATGTAGTAATTAGATCGACTTGATAAGCAAAGTTAACTCAGAAGACGCGAGAAAGCTCTTACAGCGACTTTAAATATCACCAGGAAACCTAGTTCGTATCTCATTTCGAAGAATCTTTGTTTCTACAACTGTTTATACCGGGGTCTCTTTCTAGACCAGGACATCATGGCGCCTATATTTCATGGTACTCCTCCGCCGGAGATCAGCAACCATAAGGATGACCTTGTATCAAAGCGTGTTATCTCTGTTGTTGGAACGGGCGCCCATTATCCTCCTCATGAGCTCCGATCTGACGAACTCGAAAAGCTAATTTCTGCATTCTATGATCCTAACGACCCAGGGTAAGAGCAATTTGTTGTTCTACTGGTTGGGATTGGGGAACTGATATTGAATAACCAGCACACGCAAGACATTGCGAATCAATGGAAAGTCAAGAATACAGCTCCGCCGTACCGCTGTGCCGCTTGATGACCCCTTCTGGAGTGACCCGAAGCTACCAGATATTGCTGACTGTGATGTGCTGTTTAGAAAATATGGTGTCCCAATCGCAGAAGAGGCAGCAAGGAAAGCGCTTGCGGACTGGAATGGCTCTTTGGACGATGTCACCCATATCATCGTGGTTACATGTACAAATACAGCAAACCCAGGACTGGACTACATGATTTGTGAAAGACTAGGTCTCCAGAAACATGTACAACGCACTCTCCTCCATGGGGTTGGCTGCGCAGGTGGTGCCGCCGCTCTGCGGACGGCAAATGAACTTCTTCTTGGAGCGACCTTTCAAGGGAAGCCAGGAAGAGCACTTGTCGTTGCATGCGAGATTTGTACGATATTTTTCCGTTCAATGCTCGAGGACATTGTAAAAACCCAAGAAGCAAACGTTGCAATGACCCTCTTCGGTGATGGCGCTGGTGCTATGGTGCTAAGCAATGGGATTTGCGCCGAAGCCTCTGAACGAGCTCCTCTCTGGAATATTTTGAATTGTCGTACAACTCTTCTCGAGGATTCTTCTTCCAGTATCCAGTTCAACATACGCCCTCACGGTACGCAACTAATGCTGTCGTTCTACCAAAAAAGTGCAAGTTAGCTAAGATAGAGGCAGGATACCATCCAGTGATCACAAAGGAAGTCCCTGGACAGACTTCCGCGGCGCTTCCTTCCGGCTTTCACGACCTCATATCATCTACCCCCTCATTATGTTCAGACAAGTCCAATTTTGATCCCTCTTCATATGACTGGGCGTTACATCCAGGAGGTTACAGTATCGTCGTCCTTGCGCAGAGTGCCCTGGGTATTACGGAACACCATTTGCGAAAGACCTATGAGGTTTACCGATTGAAGGGAAACACCAGCTCGAGCACTGTAATCAGCGTTATTAACGAGCTTGCAAAGGAACAAGGTACAGCCGAATCTGGACGAGACAAAGTGATTGTCGCGGCCTTTGGACCTGGTATTACCATGGAAATGGTGGTCATGGCCCGACCGGTATAACCAGCCGCTTGGGTGAATCATGGAATCTCGAAACTTTTATCACGGCAGATTGTGCAGATCGCGGTATATTCTCCTCCCAACCCATGCCAAGCTTGGGGCTACTATGCCTTCACGCCCTACCATGTGAACAGGGCTGGCATGGATCTTATGTAAATTGAACACCCAACGGCGAGACTATGGGCGGTAATATATGGATGGTACACGGAATAGCATTCAGAAGAATAAGATGGTCGCACGTCATGATGCCCAGCGCGCTGCTATCAGCCCTGCAAACAGACAGTCAGACACTAGGCATTCATGGAATGACAGCTTTACAGCCTGCTCGTTAGATCGAATTGAATCACAGTAATGCCATGCCTCCCCTCAAATCAGATGACTGCAGTTGGACTTCGGTCAACTGGGACACAGCACCCATGTGACTAATAGTTGTAAGGTCACTATAAGCATTCGATGTGGTCTGTCCGATCCCATGGTATAGCACTGGTAAAATAAATGCTTTCCACAGCCCAGTCTTTCCAACTTGAGTAGCCTATACTGTGACAATAAAGAATACAACACCAGAAGTAAGCAGCAAGATTGGGAACAGGGCCCAGAACCAGTATAGTTCAATGCTCTTGTGTGTGTGACAAAGACCTTGCCGTGAACAGCGTGAGTGCTGTTCTCGAGAATATCTCTAGTTAACGATGCAGCGATATTCTTAGTCACCTCCTCAAGACCAAGATCTATTACCCTCATGGCAGTAGAAACTTCCCATTTATCAAGTGCGGCCGGGTCCCATGCGCTGCGCAATGTCCAATTTGAATCCATGGATCCCCGCACCCATTCCCAGTCTCTGTGTGCATAGAAGCCAGTGATGCGATGGGTGTATATATAATGTAACTCGTGGCGTTAATAGCAGATTGCATATTCAGGGTCACTAATAACCTCTGAGGAATATAGCGCTTGAATCGATGCGTTTGCGCTCAGCGGAACACGGCTCGGCTTCCAGCATAGAGGGAAGTGCAAAAGCATTTGACTGTTACTAATAATTCGTGTGCCTCGTTTCATTAAACAACTCTCCCCAGTCTGGCTCTGACACAGGGATTGATGGAATGCCACGGATGACAGCGAGTTTGTAATTCCTGGCACAAAAGGACACAGCGCATTTTGTCACCCATCTAATCTTGAGCTCACGTTCGGGATAGAGACTGGTGCCATGGATTGGAGTATCAACACATAACTCAGCATGTGCAAAGGCCATAGCTTCATTTTGATATGTACATATATAGCTCAATTCATCTGGTTGTCGGATGATCCCACTCTACTACCGAGACCCACCCATGGGCTCTGCTAACAATACTCGCTTGATGAACTAAGCCGAAGAAGGAATATGTGCTCTTGGATATGCGATCAGCGGTCACTCATTTTGGGGCCGAAAAGCTTCTGTGGCCCTTTCTTTAATACTTGCGAGTGGGGGTACTCAGCACGATGTGGGGCTAAGTCGGTATTGCTAGCTAGCATGGATGGCTGAGGTGCATCGCTCTATCTCTAGAGATTATAGGAAGGAGTCTGGAGATCAATAGCACTGCATCCCTATAGCGACGAAGGTTGGTTGGGGATAAGAACCCGAGGGGACCAACGTATAGTATAATGAATACACAATACTTAGCGTATGCTGAAAGAAGAGAACACGCCTCCTGGGACTCTTTTCCATAACACTCTTACCTTATCTTTGCGTAGAAAAAGCATGGTTATCTCAATCACGTTCAGCACGCGTGTCATGATTGGCGGAATGCAGCGGACTTCCCAAGGCGTTGTGATCAAGAAGGCTATACATAGTGCATCCGACACGTCGCTAATCTTTTGTGCATCAACTAAAATGTAGGGGTCTTTTGAAACTTCTTCTGATAGGGTCAGGTTGACAAAACATTCTCGACGGTGAGCGCTTGCGCGGATTAGCCCGTAGGCCGGAGGCTTGGCCATCCCTTTAGTAGCCAATGATCACCAATCATGCGAGCCCTAGGTTGACCTTCGAGTCTCTACTAAGCCATTCTCCAACACCACTAATGCAGTCACCCTGCAGCTGCTAGTTTTGGGCGGTTATTCCCAAAAACACCGCACGGGTGCGGAGATTACTCCTGCGAGCCGACAAGGCTCTAAGCGCCTAGGGATCCAAATCCCTCTCTCACCGGGTCTGCACCAGAACTATTCTTCCTTCTCACTCTCTCCGCCCCTGTGATTTACCATGAACGGTCGCAGGCTCCCCAGCGCGCTGTTGCGCATATGCCTGATAATTTTCCTATGCGGAGCAGAGATAGTTATCGCACAGGGAGATGGGACAAGCAATAACAGATTCATCAATCCGCCGGCCGCCAATTCGGCTGAAAATCCCGTCTGGGTCCTTGGGGAGGAGCAGGTGGTCTCCTGGATGACTACCTGGACGACGTTCAACATATCTCTCTGGCATCAGTCTCTTGGCAAGCAAACAGCAGTTAGCGTGGGTAATATCTATAGTACGTGTCTATGTCCTGTTCATGGTTATCCTCCCAGGGGAAGTGAATCACACTGACTTGAAGACGGAACTATGAAGCCCAGATTGAGGACATTGGGGTCACAAATTTTACCTGGAAGGTACAGACATACGGCGCTAGCATTGAAGACTCACCAATCTTCTTTTTCTGGATAAACGCCAATCCCACAAGCCCCGGATTCAGACTCACATCGAATTACTTCAATATAACCGACAAACCACGTGCCTCGAGTACTTCGACTTCATTTACAGCAACTTCTACATCCGAACCGATGTCAACAAGCTCATCAACAACAAGCACCACATCATCTGCTCCGACCGAGACCTCCCAAGCATCCTCGTCCTCTAAGTCCGGCCTCGATCCATCTGCTAAAGTAGGACTTGGTGTTGGTGTTGGCATTGGGGTTCCAGCTATTGCGCTGCTTGCGGTGCTCACTTATCTTAAATATCGCCAGTCTCGGTCGCGAAGGAGGGCAATTCCGCCTATGGAACCAACATTTGCGCAGATGCAACAACCATGGACCCAGCCCCCTGCCCCGCAACCACCGAAAGAATTGCCTGGAAGCCAGGTCACCGAATGGCGTTCGGAATTACCGGACCATTCATACTAGCCACAGCTAGGGAAGCTTTGGTTTGGCTCAAACATACCGGACATATTCAATGATTTATGACCCTTGTCTGCTTGACTGTCACCTAACATCCCTTAATGCGGTGATCCCTCTTTCAAACCCACTACTGTACAGACATTTTTCGTATTCCATACGTATCCGTATAGCATTAGTATATAGTGTACCAGCTGAGCTACTAACTTTCTTTCTCCACAGAGGATTTGTGACGTTATCTTCTATTCTTCCGCAGCAACCTGCAACCACAAATCTCGTAACACTCCTTGCGTATCCCTACGAATCATCTGTGCGTGGTCCCTTGCAACTCTATAACTACTCGCAGATCTTGGGAGTTTAACTTCTCTGGAGACAAATGTTTCCGTTTGTGTGGAGATGAGCTTGGTGCTAGCACCCAACTGTAACCAGCATGAAGATATCTCATGACACGACTGAATCGTTGGAAATTTTCAGGGAGAGAAATCAGAAAATGAAGGTGGGGGCCATTTGGGTAAACAAACCAACGGCGCTATATGTATATTAATTAGTAACTGGACCCTAAAACACCAACGGCGCTAAGATGGTGCTCTCGCACTAGTACGACTAACTAAAGTGCCATCACTAGCTTTGGTTATCGGCTTTCCAACGGACAAGGCTGATTCCGCACCTGTGCCCTTATGTCACTTATATCCCTCATACTAATATAGCCATTTTGATAACCCTCAAATATCTTCACATATAGAAACAGATTCGATGCATCAGTAACTAACTAGTCGTCTCCTGAACCGCCCCCAAAACAACCGCCTTGAACTTCGTCTGATCCAAAAACTTCTCCTCATCAGCATCCACCAATTCCTTAGTCCCAGGCTCCTGTCTCCTCGCAAAGAACACCTTAAACGCTGCCTCATCCGTAAATGTCAACTCCACAATGGCATCGAAGCCGAAATCGTCCTGGGAGCCAATCAGCACCGTTGCCGGGAAACTGTTGTCTTCGCCCGGTGCGGGGCGTGCAAGATAGAGACGCCTGTGCGAGAGAGGGAAGTCTGCGCCTGCTAGTCTTTTGATCAGTGGCATGTGCACTGTTTCGTAGTGGGTTTGGAATTCGGTGGGGGTGGTGCCGGGTTTGCGGGTTATGTATAGGAGGGCTTTGAAAACCATTTTTATGAGTTTGGTTTGGTTATATTTTGGTCTGGTTGTTGGGTTAGGGAGGTAGTTCAGTTGGTTTGGAGTAGGGTTGGTATGTTGTGAGTGAGTATGAATGGCATATGAGGTTCATGGTGATGATTATGGCAAGGTATTTATAAGGATTTATAAGCCTGGCCCTCGACTAGGCAGGAAGTGGGGGCGGAATCGCTAGCAAGATTCATAAACGATCTGGCCAATCCAGCGTGGCTTAGCATATTGGAGTGTATACGATTTAATCCTGCATTATACTAGGCCCGTAAGATTTTTTGTCTGAGTTGGAGCGTTAGGGCTTGCGAGTTCACTTGGGCGGGAGATGGCGTATTGCCGTGGGATGGAAATCTTATCTGATGGAGACATCGACATTTGCCATATGCTGAACCTATTATACTAAACTATATTAAAATTTTATCACGTTCCTGTGGCTACCCAAGAACAATATTTCTCATATACCCCCTACGACCGCAAGGCGGCTCGGGCCTGCGCCATCTCCTCTTCTGTCGGTAGGTTGACGATCATCATGTACAGAACGTTCTAATGTCGGCATTAGCAATGGTACCTGTGAGATGGAGCCCAAGAACTTACACTCTTCAGAAACTTCTGTATACCGCCAATGGGACCCCCTCGGTTTTGCAGCCGCTCACGCGGGTTACGAGTACCTACACGGCCGCCAGATCGTCTGCGAGATTCTTCATCGTGAGGTCCTTCCCCAGAATCCTGGTGAGGCTCAACCGACGACCGCCCAGTTCTAACAGAGCGTACAGTAGCTGCTAGAGCTCCCACGGGCCCAATGGGACGCTCTCGTATACCCCGTGGTTCATATTCCTGGCCGCGGCCTAGCCTGCCTCGTCGCCGACCGCCCCGAAGGTCCCTTAGTTGATCACCGGTAATATATCCGCCAGTAATTAGTCCAAGACCTGATCCACTACTAGCTGGATGACTTGGATCAGCATAGCGAGAAGTGAATTGAGGCTTTGGTGCTTTATTCAAAGCATTGTCGGGATGTTCCATTTCCTGGTATTATTGTCAGAGCGCGTCGTAGATTATCATGGGATGAACCTACAAATTCAGCCCGTGACCTCCGATCCAGATAATCTGCTACAAACTCTCGGCGCGACGACTTCGCTCTCTTTATTTTGGCCTCGCCATCAGCACCCTGTGCAGCCAATTCGTCGAGATCGGGGAAGATGAGAGGGGCGGTTTCTGGGAATGGCATATCCCCGTAAGTGTTGCCGTGCGACGATTTGAACATGTGTTTCATTTTATTGAACGTCCCTGACCCACCGCGGTCAAGTGACGTAGCAACTGTTGAATTAAGATCAAAGCTGGCGACCGTTGATGAGGATTCTGGCTTCCATGTCATGAGGAGACAGTAGAGACCACGAGGGCGGAACATCTCTTCGTTGATTTTGTCAAAATATGAATTTGTCCTGCACTCTGTTAGCAACATTCCCATTTCATGCCAGTATGATAGACAGAATACATACTTTCTTCTTGCGTCCATTGCTATCGCAACATCAGTTGTCAGCTGGATTGCTACACTAACCGCCATTCCAATCGCACTAGGCAAAAACATAGTGCCGATTCCTGCCAGGTTGATCGCATGTAACCACGGAGTCGCCTGACAGGCACGATTGGACGTTTCCAAGAAGTCAAGGAACATGGCCTGGTCAATGCCGAATTCTTCCAGCGCAGGAGCATACGCTCTGATGAACCCTCGCTTCCGCGATTTGGGCCGTCGCTGTGGAAGAACCACCGGATATGGGAGTCTTGGATTGGACGTTGGCGTATATGGTGGTGGCTGTGGATATTTTTGGAGAAACGACTCAGCTAGCTGTTCAGGCGTTTGATTTGTGACGGCTTTGTCTGCCTCTGGAGTGCCGTTCAATTCGTCTTGTATTTCGTCAAGTTCCCACTCTTCTTCATGTTGCTCCTCAACTACTTGTTCATGGCGAGCGAGGTCGTCGTCCGTTGTCGTTGTGTTCGCATTGTTACTCTCTGGGTCACCGGGGCTTTGGGCCTTCTTCTCGCGCCTGTTTGCCTTGTATGCTGAAATACTTTCTGATGCGAGACCAATCCCAGCTGCCACGCCTTTGATAGCTTTCCCCCGAAGCATGATGGTTATTTCCTATGCAAATGGGTCGTAGAGATGACAAGCTTTACGGTGTGAATAGAATGTGATGGTTAGAACAGAGAGGTCACAGCTGCCTTGCAGCTTTTATAACCCATCTCACTCTCGATAACTTAACGGTTACCGAATGAGGAAACCAACTCGTCGGGGATAAGGAGGATGGCCATTGGGGGGCAGGGATCCAACATAAGCCTCGTTCTTCAGTCTTAGCGTGTGGATCTCGGGGGCTGTGTTGCGCTGGTGGATGGTAAGCGCTAATCTGCATTGGGCATTCTTCTCGGTTCTGGTCACCCCCAGAGTCCTTGTTTGTATGAAGTTAACACTGGTTGAAACTTTCGGTGTAAACCTAAACCATAACTTTCGGTTTCCTGGGAAGTAATTTCTACGTCGCTTAGTTGAACATTATTAAACGTAATCCTTTCCTATGTACACTGCGCCTGAAATGAATGGGGTCATAACCCTTCCTGGCCCCTCAACTGTATCTATATCTATACTGCATACATCACGTTATGCAGGTTGGGTTGAAAGCGCGCTCTAAGAAGCCATGTTTTCCGGAACAGGCTTAGGTTGGTACTGGGAGAAATTCTCCGGCCAAAGGAACATCTTCTCTTCCTTTGACGGGGTCGCGGCGACAAACTTAGGGACCTGCAATCAGACGGTCAGTAAATGCTTTAGATCGCTGGTATTATCGGCAAGTTGCAACGTACTGCTTGCTTGCTAGAGACCCGTCTCCACATGTTTGCGCGGGGGTTAAACCGAGCCGGTTTACCCACGCCGCCAGTCTTCTCTTGATCCTCCTTCATAATCTTCTCCACCTCTTTCTTCACGTCGGTGAAGCTGTCAAAGCCGATGTAGGGGATACTGTGCTCAATGCAGTATTCCTCCAATCGGAGTCCCTTCCGGGCAAAAAGCACATCGGCTTCCCGGGCGGCTGCCAGATCGGAGACTCCATCGCCGATGAATATAATGAGGGGGACCTCGTTCTCATCGCTCAATTCTTCGGCCTGCGCACGGCCTTCCTTCACGGAAAGGGCCTTGTCGTGGCCGAGTTCGGTTTCGTGCCGCCAGATCGGTTTCCACTCCGAACCGTCGGGTTTGATCTGTGCATCGTTTGCGACAATGCCAATTTGTGATGACTGCGAGAAAATTAATATTCACGGTCGATGAACTAATAACGATCGGGTGCCGAGCATACTTCATCCTGGCCTAAGAAAGCGTCCAGCACTTTCCGCAAAATGGGCTTCAAGCCAGCACTGATGACATTGAAAATGATCCCGTTGTCAATGCAGAATTGGTGAAATTCCTTAAAGCCCTGATCAATCTCCAGTTCCTTTTTCATAACTTCAAACCCATCTTCAAATGGAACCCGCAACGACCCCCACATCTCCTCGGAGACTTCCCGGAAGGATCGTTCACCGGACTTGATCTGCTCATCGAGCATCTGACGGCGCTTCTCGCCACACCCCAGGTTATCGAAGAGGACGTGGCCCGTGTCTTGCATGAAAATCGTTCCGTCAAAGTCTAAAAGGGATTAGCGCACGCCATAACACAAGGGGAAAAGGACTCAATGTACCTGAAAAGCAGACAATCTTTCTCGTTGGGTTGGCCATGGTGAACTTGCGCTTGACTCAAAGAGGACTCCAGCGGTGATATGTGAATTGCGACAATTGGTGGAACCAGGGCCGGCTGAGATGCCCGCAATAAGTAGTTTCCTTCATGGCTGTGGCGACCCCAAACCGGATCGCAGAATAAAAGTCTGGACCATGACGTAGGGGATTCTTGTGAAAGTGGACTCGGTTCCTGTTACATCGTGAACGGCCTATAATGTCTCTGTCTGCCGGATTTTGTGGACCTGCTGGACCTTTGCTGTTTTGTCGGCTATGGGAAATCTCTGGATTAACGTTGGTCCGGAGCCAGAAGCCACATACTATCAGCCACTGTGGTTAGTTTCTTATACCCATGATGTCATTGAAACGAAAATCAGGTACTGGTTGGCAGAAATGCTGACCGCCTCACTTACCGCTTTTGATCGCGATGCGTTTTCGACCAGACCTGTTCCCTTTTTCTTGCCATTCCCTTAATGAGTAAGATAGCAGGCAGATTGAATGATTCAGCTTCTCCCTCGGCCCTTTCATAAGTTTAGTGTCGAAATGACCATATATATATGGTCAGAATTTCGGTTGTCAGTACTGAGAAGGATGATTCCCTATCCCAGTATAGCGCCATTCCTCCCACGCCCTTGCTATGCGTGCAACTACGGACAAGGACTTTTACTTTCACAATTCATCCGCTAGGCTTGCAGTGCCTGGTAAGCTTAGGGGATAATAGTAAGGTAACAGACTTGACTATTTAATCTTTAAGGAAGAGTGAAAGCTCGCTACAAATAACTACTAATATCTGTCATGGAATAGTTATATCCTACTGTAGATATCACTTGACCAGCCAGGAACTTATAACTGGGCACTCTTCCAGGACCTCTGTCTCCGGCATAATCACAAGTATTGCGTTATAGCCAGTTAGATAGATACTGACTACAGGGAGAAGCTTGGCTGTTTAGATAATATCCGTCTATTCCTGACCTACTAAAGGCGCATATATTATTCCAATCTCTTATACATCATGGTACAAGTCATCGGTAATATGCTCTCGGTCTATGGATATCTATATACTAATAAAAATTAGAATCCCTCCCATGACTGTCAAGCGCTTGAGAAGTACTTTGGTGTTGCTTTCCTGGTGTCCGACAAGCGGGACTCCAAATCAGTGCAACCAACAATCTTTCTGATGGGATAAAACTGCAACAGTCTGCTCACCTTGAATTTGGGAAATCCAATATCACTCTCACATCCACTGTGAGTAGCTAATAGCCCAGTGTATATACTATAATTCAGATTTACTCACAGAGAGATGTGCAATTAGGGCAACAACAAACTATGAAGTAAAGGCCCTTCGAGAGTTATCCAAGATCAGACAGACAACTGCTTTCTTAGAGCATTAAATTGAAGAAAGCAGATAATATGCAAGACCTGAATCTCCCTAACTCTACCCTTCTAGACTGTCACTACAGACTTGGAGAGATCCTGAACGCATCAGGGATAGCAATGGTGGTTGGGCGCTATTTTTTGGAAATGGCCGAACCTCAAAGGCAGTTCTTGCAACTTACACAGAGAGGATGAGATACAAATATTGGAAATCTTTTATGCGCCGGTCTATGGGAACGTGTCATGGGATAAAATCCCAATTCTCCGCCTCTTACATAAGTGACTGGGTGCCAGGTCATATCAGACGTATGGGCATAGACACAAGTGAAGCCAAGGACCCTGCAAGTGAGTAAGAGATTATTAAGATTTTAAATATATACTGTGCATACTGTGTAAAGTAAAAGATTACAAAAACTGATTATTACCATGCATGATGTCATGAACCTCAGATCAGGTAAGATTTTCGAACAGATTCTAGTCTAATCTAGTAGCTAATAATCTACTGAGTAACTCCCTAGTATGACTTATTGCTTTGCGTCTTGTGCGATCTGATTGTTCATAAGGGTTCTCAGGAGACCTTGACAGTCTTCCCGACCCATGTGAACCTCAACAATTCTAAGCCCACTGCCCTTCTGGATCTGGTCTGACTGTAGCACTTCTTCTAATTCACCAAAGGTTCTTGCGCTGAAATTGTTCTTCGCGGCGTCTTCTTCACTGCCGCCAAAGAAGCTAAGCGCTTGCAGATGTCTCCATGGGGCAATATCGTTGTATGCCTGATTTCGCCCATGAATTGCCCGTTCAATAGTATATCCGGCATTATTTATAACGAAAATGGTCACATCAAGGTTCTCTCGAATAATCGAGCTTATCTCCTGTACTGTCATCTGTAGACTGCCATCTCCAATAAATAGGAACAGACGACCTTTACCAGTGCCGGTACCATTGGAAGGCTTGAAATTGTTCGTTTCTTGCTGTGCGAGAGCAGCCCCGAAACAGGCCGGAAGCATGTACCCGATCGATAGCCATGTCACTGCACAAAACATTCGTGTATTAGGGGGCAGTGCAAATGTGCGCCCACCATAAGAGGCTGTCCCCGTTTCCGTAGCCACGATATCTCCCTCGCGGAAGAGTCGGTCGACAAAACGGTAGAAGTCATCTTGTGTGATGAGATCGGACTTGTTGATATGGCTTAGGTCTCCCTTGAGCTTGGGGGGTACTCCATCAAGTTTGGGGATGAGACTGTGGTCTAGGCTCTCCAACAACTGAGTGAGGAATTCTTTGATTGAGTAATCGCGGTGAAGGTCTTTTCCAATCTGAATAGTCGTGCCCGAAAAAGAGATAGATACTTCTTGTTTGGGGATTGTGGCAAAGCCTAGCGTATTAGTATTGCTGTAGTGAGGCCCGAGTACAAGGATTAAATCGGCAGAGTCAAAGTATGCTTTTTCTTGCTCGGTACCGTAGTTTGCACCATAGAAACCATACACATTATCTAATTGCTCATTGACCAGACCTTTTCCGTAGGCTGATGTCCACGTCGGCCATTTGGTGGTTTTAATTAATTCATCAACCTGAGGAAGGATATTCAGAGCCCTGCTCTCTCCATCAACGAAAATCAACGGGCGCTTAGCAGAGTAAATGCGCTCCAACACGGTTGTCAATACCGACGTCTCGTTCTTGGGGCTCGGGGTGGCAGGTAATTCGATCTTCTTTGTTTCAAGATTTGACGCCGAGATCATGACGTCAACCATATCATCCGGAACTTGGATGTAGACCGGTCGGCTATGGACTAGGCACTGCTGTAGTGCCCAATCGATCTGCTCTGCCGCTGTGCGAGGGTCAATGAGGTTCGCTTGAGCAACTGTGACCTGGGCGTGCATTGTGGCAAATCGGTTATATTCACCATCGGCGAAAGTATGGTGGACTAAGGTGCGGGCATCCTGCAACGCACGCGAGGGTGTACCGACAATGTGGATGACAGGAGCCTTTTCTGCATACGCGCCTGCGATTCCGTTGATGGCGGAGAGCTCACCGACACCAAACGTGGTGATCAGAGCTCCCAAGCCGTTGATCCTAGCATATCCATCCGCAGCGTATGCGCCGTTCAGCTCGTTGCAGGTCCCAACCCAGTGCAACCCGGATGGCTCCACGAAATCCAGTAGTCTAAGGTTGTAGTCCCCCGGAACCCCAAAAATAGACTGGATGCCGAGCTGGCAGAGTCGGGCGAACAGATAGTCCGCAACCTTTATCGTTCCCTTGGAGGTCGAATTTTGGGTCATTGTAGCGCTATATTGTTGGGTGAGGAGGGGGGGGGGGGGGGGATCGAAGTACGTAACTATATATAAAGGGAATGGTCGAGGAAGTGTAAGATTCTAAAGATGATAATGAGGTTCTGGAAGGTTTATATATGCTTATCTTGGTTTGCGGGGATGGAGATCCATTTTACTTAATCGGTATTCACGTCCGCCCCCAGCCGGCCGTAAGCGGTTGTTCTCGGCGAAAGGGTCCAGTCACGTCCTATCACATGACACCGTATCTGGACAATGAGTTGTCGCCAACGCCGCAACTGCGTCCGGCCTACTACTACTATACCTACTTAGTACTACTAGTAAGTATATGAACTTAAGTTGTCAAAATACGATCGATTCATGATTGGTGTGTCGGTTGAGGAGGCGCGTAGCTCTCGGATCTTTTTACTACCTAGCCAATTATAACTACATCCACTGTTCTGTCACTCACGGGATCTACAGGCTCTCAATAATATACCACTACTTCACTCAGATATGTAGCAATACAAAAATCGGAGTTTATGTGAGCATAATTGTACCATGTATGTTCAGATCAACTGGTCCTTATTTCACTTCACAGCCATAGTCCAGTATGGTCCCGCCTTGCTGATACTCACAGTGTGTATCACGTACAAAAGTGTGTAACATCCATTGGTTGTGATTTCAAGAGCATTTGGGGAATGGAGGCGAGGACGCATCAAGACCACCCGCATAGGTAACCTGCTTTCCCGGATGGGCAAACACTGTGTGCTTCCCTTCTACAGTAGAACAGCCATTTCCAACATTGGCCACGAACATATCCGGATAATTGTTTCCAAACGATTCGTTGCTGCCGCTTCCCCCACTGATCTCAACATTCGCACAGTTCATGTACATCTCACGATTGCCCACCAGGTTAAACCAAGACCAAGCAAACAGAGCATGGCCGTTGACCACATCGCTCGGCATCGTAAAGTCATACTTGAAATCGAGCGGGCATCCACCCACCATGGACTTGATGACTTTGAAGGTTTTTCCTTCGTCGTAACTCAGGGACAGCTGGCAGGATCCTCCACTGTGTGTTGCAGCGCCGGCAACTGTCATGTTATATGACTCGCCAGCCTTGTATTCCGCGGTTGCGCGCCAGGGGGTGTTCTTGTGATAGCCCTTGCAAGGAAAATTGGAGCCTAAGTCATGTAAGCATTCCAGTCTTATGCATATCGAAGTTAGGAGAACGCCATACCGGACTGGTCAAGGGGGTTGCTCATGTCATAGTCCTTGTCGGACCCTTTGTTCTGAGGGTCAAGTGGACTGCGCATGGGATAAGGCCAGCTCATCTGCATGTGTGCTGCTGCGAGGCCACAGGACAGAAGGGCGCTAAAGATGGAGTTGAAGTGCATGGTTGTTCTTGCGGGTTTTTTATACACGAGGGCAGTAGCTGCGTTTATGGTGTTGTGATGATGATGATGATGATGATGATGCTGCCGTCTCCGAGTCGATGGCCGTCCTGCAGGCCATATTTATACTTTTCGTTCCACGATGAGACTTTGCTCAGCTGAATTTATCGTGAAGTGTCAACGGCGCCATATGGACCTGTCATGTTGCATTCAACTCGAGTTACATTGTTCGGTTTCGATATTCCCTTCGAAGAGAGTGCATTCACTGCTATGATCTAAGTTATCGGAGGATTCAAGTGGATATGCAATATACTGTCACAGAATCAGCCGGGGTCCGATCGCCTTTGAATCATACTCATGCCACATATCCCCCACTTAGCGCCGATATGGCTCTACGGTGAATGAAATGAAATGGCTATAGAGTAGCAATGACGGGCATATTTTGTCGGCGATCTTAACTGTTTTGGTTGGGGCGTTTCATTACCTAGCCGCCATCCTCCGACGGTGCACAGCGTGAGACTCTTAGTTAATCCACCATACCTGACATTCTTCAGACCCATGAAGGGTACATGATGTGAAGTAACGGTAACAGTTCAGTAGTTTGAAGCCATCTAGGAAAAGTAGTGATATGCCCTCTCATGGCCATTGCCGCCGATGTATACTTCGACTTGTGATGGACAATGCAGCGAAGCGCTCCGTATAGAACCAATCCGGCTTCTGAGAAGAGAAAGTTAACAAAAGCCAGATATCGGTAATTCGCGGGGTCCTGCAGAATTTACTGGTCTCCGGACCAATGAATGGATGCATCGTATTAGCTCCATGTAGCCATTAGGTCATACAATAGTATTGTTGGGGTTTTAGTTGTGCTTGGCAGTGGTGATTAATTTTAATTGCATTGGCAATGCAGCATTGCCGGGAGATTAACCAAGGGCGAGGACTTGTTCCTTAATGTACCACAGTGCCATTATAATGTTACAGTACCGGACTTGTTAGCCACTGCATGATATGTCATGGATGTCTTTTGGTCTTCGTCCTGTACCTTTGAAAGATTTGTGGAGCGAGCGACGTGGTGAAACCGCGGTACCCTCCTGCTCATATCATGGAGTATTGTTCTAGAATCCATCAGAACCAAAGAAGATTGAAGGATAATCTGGTGCTAATGCCTATCCCCAGCCGATGATTCTGCCTGTCCCTCCAGGGCTGGAGTAGTAGTAGCGGTCTACTCCGCTGCGTGCATGGGAATATTGGAAATTTGGCGATTCTACCAAAGTTAATGTGTTTAAAAGCGTTCCTGTGATGCAAACAAGAGCCTCCAAGCATTTTGCCGTATGCAGGTGGAAGTTTGACATTTGGCACCATCATCCAAGCATTTTTGAAGGCCATTAAAGGAGCGGAAGGGGACCTATCAATCATCGTTGCGAGTAGCGACTAGTCCTAAATAGGCGAGTATCAGCTAAGCCAACATGGGAAGGTGGGTGTTGATCACGGGACCTCTAACTCATCCTGGTCATCTTTTACGGCCTCTTTCTCGGAATGCTGGGATATATATTTTACGCTACTCAGGCTCCTTGAAATAAATAACATCTATCTGATCACTAGCGTCTACTATCTTCTTGAAAAGGGTAGCAGTTTGCTATTTTAAGTGTTCTCTTCTTAACATCACTATCCTTGAATCCAAACCCGGTATGCAGCGGCTTCATGCTTTGCTTTATCGTTATTTGGGTCTCACGGAATCTCGACTGAAGCCAGAGCCACGCAATTGTACCCCTTGCATAGCTGTAATGAAATAACTCCAGGATGAACTCTTCTGGTCGCCGATCTCCCAGCTGTATTTTAAGCTCAGATCTGCAAAAAGATCTTCAAGTCGAAATATTCTACAGTATGTACATAGAATATAGATCAAATTTCCATCGAAAACCGAACAAAGGTTCCAACTATGCGACACATTTTGAGATATCACTTCTCAATACGGCGGCATCATGTCCTTAGTAGAGTATCCAACCAATTACTTATCACAGCATATTTCAAACATAGCGGTGTGCGCGGCTATGTAGATCCTTATCATTCCTGATCTGATCTTTAATGTGATATGTCATTTCACTGTCGTAGCAAGTCCGGAGTCAACGCAGCTGTTGGGAACATGCTTAGGTCCTTCTGTATCTTCTCTGATTGCACCTCAGCAAACACACACAGATCTACAAGGCTTCGTAATGTCCACGGATATCTTCAAAGTCACGGAACATACTGCGCCGGCAGGCCATATCCGGGAATATGCTGGAAGCACTGCTAGAAGTCAGGAAGAGGTCTTGTCATTGCATGTCAAGCAATACACGCCGCTGGAACAAAACCATAGCATCCCTTCCGATGCCATCACTGTGATCGCGGCTCATGCTTGTGGGTACCCCAAGGTAAGGCTAACCAGATCGAATTATAGTATTGGAGGAATGCGAGCTCCGTAGCCTTGGATCAACTTAAATATTGGTAACCGCGCGGGCTGGGAGCATGTGCTTTAATACTAACGTCACAAGTAGGAACTCTATGAGCCCCTGTGGGATGAAATCTATCGCCGTTTAAAACAAAATGGTGTTCATATCCGAAGCGTATGGATAGCGGATGCCCCAAACATGGGCATGAGTGGTGTCCTGAATGAAGACAAGATCAGCCTTGACTGTAAGTCATTCGTCGCTAGAAAGCACCCACAGCCGTACTAAATCCCGTACCTAGGTTCGTGGATAGATTCTGCCCGAGATTTACTTCTGATGATCAATCACTTCCGTGACCAGATGCCACGGCCTCTTGTTGGAATCGGTCATAGTTTTGGTGGGAATATCCTGTACGGGCTCCTCTCTTTGTCATCTTATCAATCACAATAGCTGATAGTCAGCGTCGCTACTCAGTGCCAACCTTGCACTCATGCACCCGCGCCTATTTACGACCCTTGTCTTTCTCGATCCCTCCATCTTTCCAAGAGCGGTCGGTCGGGGTGTCGGGATTGACCCACCCGGCGCAGTTAATTATGCTCTTTGGCGACCCGACATTTGGCCAAACAGAAAAGCTGCAGCATCGGCTCATGCAAAGGCATGGCGGCACTGGGACCCTCGCTGCTTCGACTTGATGGTCAAGTTCGGTTTCCGTGACCTCCCCACCGCACTGTATCCCACGGTCCCAAAGGGCGCGAATCGTTCCGAGCCGCCGGTGACTCTCACCACAACCAAGTATCAGGAAGTTGCAGGCCTATACCGTTCTAATTTCTCAGCTCGCACGTCTGGCGGGAACCCTCAGGTTGATCGCTCTGCTCATCCGGATATGGATCCTATCCACGCCGACAGAATTGTCTATCGCCCTGAGTCTCGCAACACATTCTCAAAGATTCACAGCTTGAGGCCCCCTGTGCTATGGATCCTGGGAGAGAAGACATTTCTTGGCATTGACAACCTTCGCGACGCCGTCAGGATGTGCGGTGTCGGGGTCGGGGGGAGTGGTGGCATCTCCCATGGTCAGGTCAAGGAAGTTATCCTACCCGAACGCGGCCATCTTTTCCCATTTGAGGATGTGGATCAGACAGCCACTTATTGTGCAGCCTGGCTGGTTCAGGAGATGGAAAAGTATAGGGAGTCGGAGCTTGTGTGGAACAAGAAACGATCGTCAATGACCCAGCGTGATCATCTTGTGTATGGTGAAGATTGGTTTGAGGTTATTCAGATGCCAAAGGTACTCCAGCGAAAGGCCAAGCTATAGCCCACTCAAATAACGGTAGTTATATATATAGATGATAGTTATATCTTATGGTTGATTGATTACTAGAGTACAAAAGGAACAGCATAGTTAGCTTTCGTATATTGCTTTACAGAGAATAGTGAGGGTTGTGACGGATTCCTTATCTTAGCTGTATGATACCCACAAACTCTCCAACAGGGAACCCAGCCTAAACAATGGATATGGCAATATGTACAAAAATAGTATCATGGCCGAGGGTCGACTTGTTGATCATTTCAATACAGACAACCAGCCCGGTACGGTATTGTAATTACCATGTCGAACAGCTCCAAGGTATTTATCCCTCACGGCCTACTCTGCGCGGCCCCCAGATATCATTCATTGTTTTTCATGTTATCGAACACACAACCACCTGGCCCCGGAATCCCAACCTATGAATTGCGGCAGTGCGATTAATTATCGAAGGAATAACCCCTTTAACATCCGTCACCACATACTCAGCAAAGAAATAAGAATCCTCATCGCAGCTCTATTCGCATGCCACTAACAACGGTGAAATACGCTATGATCACAGTTAACAGCCTGCTGTTATTCCTTCCCCTCGGGGTTATTGCAGCGCTTCTCAACTGGAACTCGGTGCTTGTTTCCGTCTTTAACTTTTTGGCGATTTTACCGCTTTCCGCTATTGTGTCGGACGCTTCAGACACATTATCGGACTATTTTGGCGATTTGGTCGGGGGATTGATTAATGCGACCTTTGGAAATGCGGTCGAGTTGAGCGTATGTTTCCCTATCTTATATTTTTGGTCTGTCTATTTTGGCAACACAGATTGGCAGCATGTTAATTAACCTTACTTGTAGACTGGAATTCTGGCCGTAGCCAGTGGAGATACTTATTTTGCTCAGTCGGTTATGATTGGGAGTATCTTGTCAGATATTCTTTTGGTTGGTCCTTTTTCATTATTGTTTTGTCTGTTCTGGGGTCTTTTAGACGATTTATTGTGGCTGACAACCATGGTATAGATTATGGGCGGCTGTCTGATCTCAGCCTCCTATAGCAAGCACATACTATATTTCAATATGGCCCAGACGGGTTCCTTGTCCTCATTGATGGTTGTCACAGCCGTGGGGTTGATTCTGCCCTCCGTTTTATATGCAACCTTTACCTCGGTGGACTTGGAAGATCAAGTTCTTAGCTTCTCCCGTGGAACATCCGCCGTACTTCTGGTGCTATATGTCGGGTATCTCTACTTCCAATTGGGAACGCACAGACATCTATTTCAACAAGAACCGAACAGTCCCCTGGAAGACCAAAGTGGTCATGATGAAAATAAGGAGAAGGCGGGCCTATCAAAAACTGTCCTCACCCTTGTTGCTTCTGGTATTTCAATCGTCATCTGTACCCACTTCTTCCTTGCCAGTGTCCCCGCTACATCGGCCACGACTGGAATTTCCAAGACTTTCATTGCAACCACTCTCATCCCCATCACTAGCAATTGCCCCGAAGGTGTGGCAGTGATTGCCGCTTCGTTCGGAGGTGGTGATGTGAACTTTGCCATCAGCGTCATCGTCAGCAGTATCTTGCAGATCGGACTCTTTGCCATCCCCTTCCTGGTCATGTTCGGGTGGCTGATTGGGGTGCCCATGACGCTCTTTTTTGAGACATTCCATACGTTGGTCCTGTTCTTCGCTATTCTAGTCGTCAACCAGGTTCTGAAGGATGCTAAGTATACTTATCTTCATGGAAGTATGCTGATTGGGCTGTACGTTCTTTTCCATTTTGTGTTTCGTGGTTTATCAGTGATTTGTGACTGACATATTGGCCTAGGTACGTGATACTCTCGCTTGCATTTTGGGTCCGCTGAGGAGCTAGATTTACTACTTAATCAAAACATCGCTATACCATGTTGATCCATTGGTGAATGTGAAGACATGAGCAATATACATCACAAGGCTCCTTTCCATGCCTGTGTTCTATATAGCAGACTTTCGATTAAGGCATAGGCTTCGTGGTGTCGGTTATTCCAGGCCGCATATAGAAAGCAGCAACAGATATGATATACCTATGCGACAGAAACTTTGGTTAGCGAATCGTAGAATAGATAAGTTAAAGGCTTGACTTACGTTCCGACAAGCATTAGTCCTTCGAAGTAATTACTCCTCCCATCCTGTATCACATGAATCAACACCATTGTAGCCAAGAACAACATGGTTGCCTCAAACGTATCCATCTGCAGTGTCATGGGTAGGTTTAATACCCATCCCAAGATAATCAGAACGGGAATAACAAGGAGAGCAATACGCAGTATGCTGTTGATGATGGCCCGCACCGCAGATTCCGCATGCCCCTGGCGTGAGACCATGACAATTGAAGCATATCTGGCGGAGTTTCCAATAAGCGGAACTAGTACGAGGGTGGGAAATGCCGCGCTAAGGCCAAGCTCTTGTGCAACTCTATCGGTGCTCTCAACGATACATATAATGCACATGGTCAAGCAGGATATCCCAACCGCAAGAGCGACCATAGCGCTTCGTGGTGCGAAAATTCTCGCTGGCCGGTCCTGTGCGATGCCACGATCGTTCGGACCGTGACTGTCTAGAGAGCCCTCGCTGGACGCTTCGGCAAGATGAAAGATTGACGCATGACTCTTCAGTTGGAAGAGAAGGAACACCCCAAGCAAAATGAAAAGCACAATTGCTGCCCCACGTGAAACAAAGACAATCTCAAGTCGAGTCACCGAAGCTTGGGGAGAAGTGGTATCCAAGGAGGGAAACGTGACCATAATCGTTGGAACCAAAAGAGACATGCATACCACTACCATGAGGGAAGACATAATACTGATTAGGGTGCGATCAAAATAGAGATGTTCTTTACCGTAACCAGTGAGACAGAAACAACTCCCCGGAACCTGGAGCATCTTAGTACCGATATGAATATGATCTTTGCTGTAATAAGAGTGAGACAACACTTACCAAAAGCATGTAGCAGAGCATGCTTCCTATCAGGGTCGAGTGTATCATGTGCATGTGGCCTCTGCTAATGGCCACAATTCCAAGGATCAGTTCAATTGCATTACCAACGGTCGCTTTGAGCAATTCATCGACTACGCGCCCAGTCGCTATAGACAAATCGGCAATGGAGATCGTAAGCAGAGTGATAAGTGGTATCAATGCCGTAAGATTCAGGAAAAACACCGCTTGAGGTGGTCCACCTAGGATCGCGGTGATGATTCCAATAGGGACTGTAGCCAGCATTGCTTTCACATACTGGTGACCGCCAATGTTGACGATTGCTCGGTGGAAAGGACGCCATTGTTGGCGGGAAACCCTCATGGGTGTACTGGGAATAGGAGAGAGAAGAGAATTATTCGGCGAGGCAACAGACATACTGTCTAAGGGGGGTAGCTGCTGGTGTCTGTGCCTGACCGATTGCATGTTGTCGCCTTCGCTGACAGTAATTGTAGTCTCGATAACCGCGAGTGTTATTCTT
>NW_022475425.1:0-84507 GCF_009193585.1 Aspergillus caelatus
AAAAAAAAAAAAAAACAAAGAAAAGGAAAAAAAAAGCGGGGGGCATAGAGAAACAACTAAGAAAAATACCCCACAGTCTTCAAATATACACCTACATTGTGACAGACAACATGCTATCATTCATCCCAAGAAGATACCCAATTTAGTCTGTACTTTCCGACCCGGAACTGGCATCCATATCTTCTGGATCAGGCATGACGACGCTGTTGAGGTACGTAACCTATCAAGTGATGACATCTCCTGTCAGTAAAAGTTATCACATAAAAAGACACTCCAAGTGACCCCTGTCATCTCCAGCACAACTGGCTAAATGGTGGGTATCATTGTATCCGAGACTACACCGCTGAAGTGGCTGGCGAGGAGAAGAGGGGAACGGGGCGAAAGGGCCCGTATTCGATACAGGTGCTAGGATCCATTGGATACAGATGCGGGCAAGCAAAGAGGGAAAGCCAAACGACGGCTACACGACGATGGCGTTGGGATGGATTGGCTTACGAAAGGTTCCATGATACCAATAAGAGCTGCAATTTTGTCCTGTGCGTTGGGACTCATAAGCTCTTCATCGGCTAGAGGCCTGCCGATGGTGAAACTGCGCAAGCGGAGCAGTCGAATATTTTCATTGTCCAAGCCGTAGCCCTGGGTAAGGAAAATATTTTGTTAGCATTGTAATTGGACGACACCGATGACCCGCCGGGTTAAAGCTGATAGTGAACCATGGAAACAGATGAGACGGTGTAGAAAAGTTTTCGAGACCAAAACACGCTGTGGGACACCAGACGAATTTCCGTGCTAGGCCGAAGAACAGTAATGACGTTGAACCCAAAAGCAAACAGGAAAAGCCCCAGGGGCTTGTGTGGGAAAAGGGCGCGACCCAGACGGGTAGACCAGTCGGGATCATCCGTTCGCGCTTGCAGCGCTTGCACCCATCAACACTGGTCTCTTAGACTTGCTATCACGAAAGGCTGTTGACGCCCACAGGGCAACGAGTCCTTTAGAGAATAGTCACTGAACCAGATCATCCTGCTGAGATGATTTTCTCATTCAATTTATGATGTTTGAAGACACTGATAGTTTGGCGATGAGCAGTCCTAATCGCGATCCCACGGCCCTGGCGACCGCTAGCGCTTCGCAAAAGCTGCATCTGGGCACCTCAATCATCAACCTAAGTACCAAGTTGACTTGTTTAGCTCCATTTAGGTTCAGAAATAGGACTTCTGCTGGAGACCTGCGTCCTTTGTGATGAAAACCAACGAGCAGCAGGCGCCAATTTTAGTGACGACCCGCGACCGAGTCGCCTTCAAAACTCGAGAATGTGCGCACGTGTCTCGTAAACAAACGATTTGATGCAATCAGACCGGCATAGGCGATAGGATAAAAACAGGAAGGTCACAAGTCCTTTTGAGCTGTGGAGTAATGACTGAGAAACAAAGAGCTGCCTACCTTGGGTTTGGTCTTGAGCGCGCTTTCTTGATTTTGGTTGACAAAAGCCTCGACAGCCTTCTCTTCATCAGGTACCCCGTTGAAAAGTTCGCGGCGCATTCCTTCCTCTCCTAAGACCGCCTTCAGGCGATGCGAATTCCTGTCAATATCCTCTCGCATAAGCGCAAGTTTGTCCGCCTCTGGATGCCAGAGACCTGAACCTAAGCCCACCCGAGACATGTCATTAGCACACATACTTTCCCCGCCGATGATTCAGTTGGATATAAGATGTCGTGCAATGTCCCATTGTTCTAGGCTTAGAGCGTTCCGCCCACAACGAGATGTGCCCAACATAGAGGGAGGCCTTAATCGTGACATATGCGGCTCCAGAATATGTTGAGGTACATGCCCTCTAAAGCATGCAACATCATATCTGGAGGTAATTGGCCCATGGCTTTTTGAATACATGAAAATATTTTGAAATGCTCTCTTGGTGTTACTCACCGACAAAACAGGACTTAGGTTGACAGTGGACATAATAAGCAGCGTAAGGGCCCTTTTTGCCTGTACGGGACCTATGGAGTCATTTAATTGACTGCTTTTCTTTTAGTATTTGTTTTTCACCTACCAGGCAGCTGAGAAGTGTGTCTGCTCAAACCCGACTGTTAGCCTGGCGATACAATCCAGTACCCGTAAGGGATGGTCACTAGATGTGAAGATGCTCGAAGTTTAAACGTACTTTATAAGGAGTAGGATTTTTGCTGAACCGAATGTCCCTATGTATACGGAACACCTGGATCAACGCACATGTTAATGCAGCCATCTCATTTGGAACTCTTCATGCCAATTTAACTACTAGTACTCACCAGGTCCTTAACAGGCAACTCGGGAATTGTGCTATCCATCTCTGAAATCTTATCGGTGAGGCTTTCAACAAAGCTCTCCCAATCTTTTTTAGAGGCACGGTAGTCCGCATCGTGCGCTGTCAAAGGTGGTCATAGTTAGCTGTGATTAAAAATCCTGATTTCCTTTGCATGATATCGTGTTACCTTTGAGCCAAGCTCTTTCATTGTTCTCCGCCAAGTCCACAAGAAAAAGGAAGGTGTTGGGATGCAAGGTATGCTCTTGGTAGGGCACAGTACCTGCATCCCTTGCTTTGGGTTTCTTGATGAAGACCTCTTTTCCAGGTCCCAGGCCGGTTCTGACACCTTCCTTCCACAACTGCTTATCTTTCAATGCTTCGTTCATATCATCTTCTGGAATACTGCCCGATTTCTTTCTGGTGCCTTCTGTATCTCCCTTGTTGCTTTCTAGGCTCTTTCGTGGTCTCTCGGGCTTTCTTCTTGGATTTTTTGTTGCCTCACTAGCTGTGGGAAATGCGACTGACTCCGCATCGGAGGATGCGGAGTCGTCGTAGTTGGAGGGGGAATCCTCTGGCGAGGAGCCATTGTCGGAGTCAGTTTCTGAATCATCTGAACGCTCTTCTTGGAAGTATCTGCTTTTCTTCGAGGTGGATCTGATGGGCCTTCCAGTGGTGGTAGTGGTGATGTCGGACTTTTGTCTTTTAGGTCCTGTCTTGGAGGCAGTGGGGAGTCTGTCAGACGCGCGCCTTTTTGGTACTGGCGCTGGTGCTGCCGCCGACGCGGGAACGGCCCGAGACGATCGACGAGGCATAGCAAGAGAAAGGTTTCCAGTTTTTCCTCCGTTTGTGAGGGAAAACGTAAATTGAAGCTGTTACTTGTAGACACAATTAGTTACGCAAGATTTGAGCGGACAAACTTGTAGGAGAGATCTGGGAGGTATAGTATTTAATAAGCTCCCGCGGCAGCTTGTAAGCTTCTTGACCAAACTATGGGGTCGTTAGTGACTGATAGACTTTCAGACGGTTCAGAAGGGACCGGGAATGCGACCAGGAGGTTGGTAACTTCTGGGGCGGTTTTCGCGTGGAAAAGCGGGCAATTCTTTGCCTCCCGCAACCACTAAAGTTAGTGCGGTCGTTAAAACGTCGTCACTCTCGGAATGAAACCATCTCAGGATTTGTCGGGTTAAGAACAAAACATTCACTTGTTGTATTGTATATCTTCTGGTGCTCTTCTGGTTCTATCAAGCTTGGTTTTTGTCCAATCTTTATTTGACCCACCTTTCACCCAAAGATATTAGCCGATTAGCCTCATTCGTTTTCCAAACAGCAGTGCAGGTTTCCGTATCTTTACCTTAACGAACCTGTTTCTATCCCTTGCTCAACAACAACTCCACATAGGGAAAAAAGAAAAACAAGTTACCCATGAGTGAAGTCAAAGCAAGCGCGATACCCGAGGTGTTCGAATCTCGCAAGCGTAAAATTCTTGCAGAACTCTCTGTTCCCGACGCAGAGTACACAGACCTCTCGCCCAAGGGGTCTGTCGATGAGGGTATTCGGGACCTAATCCATGAAATTAATACTCACCCAGGCTTAGTTACCACCAGTAGCTGCGCGGGGCGTATCAGCGTGTTCCTAGAGGGGCGAAAGAAGCAGCCGAAGCCGCACGAGGAGCAAGAAAGACAGTTTGTAGCCTCGGGAGGTAAAGGTGCTGGGAAATGGCTGTATGTTTCTCACGATCCTTTGCAAGGCTATGGCGCACCATGTGGCAGCAATAGCTCTGAAAGAGACAGCCATCAAGGGAAGTCGTTGCATGAGTTGTTTGGAATGGTCCCTGGAGATGGTAAACCCCCCGGGCTGAACAAACAAGGAAAAGCCCCGCGTCTCGTGCGCTTCCATTTCGAGCCTCTGGTACGTTAGTCCAATCCTGTGTTCTTTGTCTCTTCGAAGAAGTGCGTTTGTCCCTAGTCATATTCACTTTACAGCAAAGCTTGCGTTTCTTTGTTTGCTTGAACATGAGTCTCGTTCTTTTGTTCCCTTAAGGTCAAAGCTTAGCCTCTATTGTTACTGGCCCTATACTACTAACCCGTTTGGTACTGGGATTTGAAAATGGACTGGCTCAAGCACTAGTTTGCTGTACTCGAGTACTGAGAACGCTTTCCACAGATTCTTCATATAATGACAGCAACGCTACAACATGCTCACCCCGTATTATCTGCCGCCTCAAGCTCTGGCTTCCGCGAAAGTGGGCTACAGAGTTTGCGCTGTTTGGAGGGTGATGAAGGTCCTAGTCCGATCGTCGCCGTGCGCTCTGCGGGTTTATCCCTGGAGTCAGTGATTGGGTACTGTGAAGATAGCGACGCCGACGACGTGACAGCAACCGACGAACCAGTCCTTCGCAGCCTCGTAACAGAGGAGTATCTGCAGATGTTGGTTGCAATCGCAAATGAAAGGTTCTCAATCAACACAGAACGAAAAGAAAGATTCCGAGAGAATTTGCTAGTTTTATACTCTGCAAGCCGAGGACCAAAGACGAACAAGAAAACCAAATCTCCCGGATGGGAGGATGCCCAGACACGACGAGAGAGGATGAGAGCTGAGGGGCTGATGAGACAGAAACTTCTCCAAGACCAGGCGAAAGACAATGAAGTTCGAGATACGCTGCAAGCTACTAAGGAACCGTGACTAAACGGAATCATAGAAACAGAATACCATTGAATTCGACTAATAGCGTTATTCGCATCGGACTTGGCATGGTTTCCCCGTCACCGAAGGACATTATGAATCGATAAAACCTTAGACGAACGCTGGAGAAATGACAATGCGACAGAATAAGAAAAAAAAGAAAAACAGACTGAAAAGCCATCAGCATCGAACCTCATGGTGTACGTTTAGGTCTCGTGTCATGAATATGAAAAGAACCGATTAAAACCTAGAGGAACAATGGAAAGGAGAATGAAAGTACAACCAAAACCAAGAAATGGAGAGACAAAGCATAACAAAAACGTGCTTTCTGTGCCGGCCCAAGGCTGCCCATCTATCATATTCAAGCCAGACCTGAGCAATGCGAATGTTGCTGTCTCTTCAGATGATCGATGGCACGATATCGAGTGCGGTATCTCTGAAGACAAGGATAATGCAACGCCAGACAGACAGAGTGAGTAGGAGCTGAACGCAAAAATGAGTGGATTGTTGAATTTTAGAAAAACCATGAGATTCGTAAACAAAACCGGGGGAATTAGATGATATATTGCCATAGAATGACAGATAGACCAGATAGCGACATTTGAACCCCGAAGTTCAACGTGCAGCCGAAGATTAAACACCCGAAGGTGTGAGATTACCTGGAGAGGACTTTGTGTTTCGATGGCCAAAATGGAAACCTTCCCTTGCTGTGCCTGGAGGGAATATGAGAAGCCTACGGGTCCAAGGGCTTTGATCGCTGTCATTGAATGGACGTGGAGTTTCATCCCCCGCTTCCCGCTCCGGACGATAAGATGGGCCAGTTTCGGTCACACGGCGCGATGGGGTGGCGAATATATCAAGCCTGGAGGATGTTTGGACACCTAGACCTTCTTCAGAGCTAGCAACTGAGCCATTGAGGGTGCGTCGAGTGTCATGTCTGGTTGAAGACGAGGGTTCCGCAGCTGCCAGTCTAGCCTTGACTTCATTATCCTTGGTGACCCATCCAGTGAGGACAAGATTGCCTAGTATTTGCATCTCAATTCTAACAGCTGTTTCCCAGAGGACCGTTCTACTGATATTTGCGGGCCATTCAAACCACACACGACCGTAGGGAGAGTGAAGATCATCCCTATCCTGCGGGAAAGTGTTCGTCAGGTGGGGGATCCCATGATCGGGGATCGTTCCCCTAGATATCAAGTTCGCATAATACTGGAAGAATGACAGATAAGTGTCAATTGTCATGAAAAAGGAAGAAAGTTGAATAGTCTGGTGTGGGCTCCAATAAAAATGGTCAAGATGCTTACCATGAGTGTATTCTTGTTAAAGTCGGGCAGCTGCACTAGAGTGTCAAACGGAAACCATTTGCTGATATCTGGAAACCTAGCGATCTCTGGTGCAAGGTTAGAATTTACACACAGAGTATATTTCTGACGTTCATTGAAGGCTGGACAATTAAATCCAGCATAAAGAAGATCTCTCAACAGATTTTGGTCCAGGCCCATGGTTTGAGTTCTGTCAATACGGGATGCAAGAGATATCAAGTGCCGATTCGTCAGCTCAAATAGTTGATTGCGATCATCGACCGTGTACAACCTTGTGGCGTACCATGGATACTATATACTAGGTGAGAAACACATTCTCCATTTGTTTAGTCAATGGGTCGTGACATAATACCTTGTAAAGCGTACTGATCGTCGACTCATAGGTGCGTTGAGGGCATTTGACGCTGAAAGGTGACTAGTGGGCGCTCAACATGTTAGTCCCTTTCAGACGATGTGCGCGAGCTGTTCACTTACACGGTGAGGAATTTCAGCATGGCGAATAGCCCCAACGATCTCTTCACTAGTAATGAAGCCAGAAAAGCCTGTGGAGTATGGATCAGTGTTTGGAAGTTCTCGAGGCATACCATCTTCCCAGGAGATGCACTTGGCCCTCGGAAAGAGATCTTTCATGAGCGCATCTTGGTTACTGGACTCCACGTCTACACGGCGAAGACCAAGACGGGGTGCTCGGCCAGTCTCATAGATGCTGTTAATTCGGTCAACTGTTCTCTGGGCTGCTTCCGGAGTTTCAGTTTCAACGAAACAGTCCATAGTTTTCGCGGTCGAGCGCTCCATGATAATATGGATTGGGCATCCTTTGATAAGGCGCGCTGGGCGTCCTACAAATTGCGCGATCTCATTTCTGGTAACCGAATAAGGAATCTTCACACTTATTAGTAGCATCCTTTATAGGAAGCTAAGCTCACTTACGTTTGATATCTTGACAACGCCCCAGTGTGGTGGCTGACGAGTATGCACAGAACTGCCAATAGGCATCTCTTCCCTCATAGCAACTGTGCTAAACGGTTTGTTCAGGTCTGGGACCTGCTCAAAGTTTCCCGGTTGCTCCTGAACTTCGGCTCTCATAGGTTGAGGAGCCACAGTGCCTTCAGTGGGGTAGAATGTAGGAGAAAGAAGCCCTGGAGGCCCATAATGGAACGGATGCTGGGGCACTGGGGCGGGGAGTGGACTATGTACAGCTCGTAGCTGGCTAAAAGGATGAGGATTCCGAGGGGTTGGAGTTGGGGTTTGTGCAGTGTCATAGGGATAATATCCGCCTGGGACTTCTCCCATAGGAGGAAGATGGGCGTATAAACCTCCTAGACTCGGAAACTGCCCCTGTTGATGAGGCGCCCCAGAAGGACCCGGCTGGGGTGTCTGGGGAGGTTGCATTATGGTGTCTTCACGAGCTCGATACGGACCATGATATGGGCCAGGAGAGTCGTGTCCCGTGAAGGGGTCAACTGGGCGCCTGGTAGCCATCAGAAAGGAGTTGGAAGAACAGTATGATAGTAAGGAGTGGTGAGAAAGATGATTATGATCCGTGTTAGGAGTGAAAAGCGTGAGGATCTCAACTATGACAGCGCCGAGAGCCTTGGTTGGGAGTGCACGGCAACACGTAGAATTCACTTGTGTTTCATCTGTATGTTTATCTCAGTTATTGCCGACTAATCGAATATTCGATTAGTCGTGATGAGGGGTATGGAAAATGAGATGGGGCCTGCATTGGTTCTGTATAAACTGTTAGTATGCCCTAACCAAGGGAGGCAGGAAAGGAGAAGTAGAAAATCACTTAAGACAATAGAAAAAGAGGTAAGATATGTGAACATTATGTGTCTATTCTCTAAAACTATAGACTATAGAAACAGTCATGAACTAGTAAATAAAAAAGATAACAGGCTATATACAATGGTAAATGTTTGCTTTTCCAAACAATCAAACAATGAAGCCATACAAGTCTAGTTAGGGCGAATAGAGACTGTTACTGCTTTACCAGAGTGCCGCTTGAAAATAATACTTCCTGACCATAGAAGAAGACATGTAGCAAGATAGATAAATAACCTCAGCATGCCTTCAAAAATGTGGGCTTAGGATATAAGAGAGTTGTGTAAGTACCTACCTATTGTGATTATAGTAGGAAGGTGGTTGCTTGCTAAGTTTAAGTTCGTGAATAACGGAGCATATCTGCACTATAGATATAAGATCCATAATGGTGGAACAATATTGTAATTACTTACATAGCGTAAATGACTTGCTAAAAAAACATAGTGGTCTCGAATGCTTGTTACTAGTATGGTTGTACTTCGCTTATACCAAGATCTACTGGCAAGTGTAAGTTGCGAGAAGCCCACCATACATTGAAACTCCAAATGACTTCAAGATCTAGGGAAGGGAACAAATCATTGAGCGAAGCAGAGTTAGACCCCATCACCAGCCTAGATCGCCTGTACAATACTCGCTATTGGATAAAATTGGAGGTCATGGATATATCACGAACCATAAAATGAACATTATGAGCAAGAATTTAGTCAAACTATGGGTTGTTGGTTAATTTGATAGTGTTCAGAATACAGGGAGCTTCATTAGGTGGGTTCTTACAGGTGTCAAGAAAGACTCAGCGACGAATCGCGCACGGGCATTCAACTGTGTATTGTCAATACTACTATTATACGCGGGTATACCGTGGAGAAGAGGGTACATACGAAGAGCTTCATCTCGGAAATCTCTTTATCGACTTCCTCCATAAATTGGATAATGAAATCAACTAGCTTGTGCTTGAGCATCTCTTCTACGTTTCGGTTCGTTATTAGAAACGAGATATCATAACCCTATTGACTTATTAGCATACTGTATCCAGATGCGGTAGGTACGCTAAGATGCCTGACCTTTACTGGCTTCCGTCGCAAGATGAAGAAAGATTCGGCCCGCTGCGTCAAAAACCGGGTGAACTTGTGGACCAAAACTGTATATAATTGTTAGTATCTAGCACCTATGCATAACCTGATCGTTATGACAATATCGAGTAGAAGCAAGTTTCCGGATGGAGAGTAATACTATGTTCAATCTCGTCCGCTTGTTTAATCCTAATGCTGACACGGACACTGTTCACACTAGGTTCGATGAGGACTTTCTCATTTTCGTTGCGAGAGACGGTAAGTGGGTTGAGAAGGAGTTCAGGGGAGCTTTGGGCCTCAATTTCAGGTACATTATGTCTCTCGGACGTCTGGGAAGCGAAGTTCGAAACTGCAAGCGCGGAGGTGAGAGAGGCTCGGACGCATTGGAGATATGGACGCAATGATTGAGACTTCAATTGTTAGCGATCAATTGTTAGCTTCGCATTGACCTAGCTCACCATATTGGAAGTGTGACGTATACTGGGGTCTCCGTTGTTACTCCGCTGGTAAGTCCATCAACAACTTATTTTGCGTGAGTGTAAATCAGGCCAAAACCCACAGGTCAAGGATTCTAAGGCTTTCTGATTTATGTTTATATTCAGGCCCAGGAAGCAAGCCTAGGAATAGATGTAGGTGTCAAGTGCCAGCTTCAGGAGCCACAGACGGCGGTCCCGCTAAGGCCGCGATGTTGCCTGTTTGCTTTGTTTGCATTCTCTGCCCCACGCCTCCCCGAAGCATTAACGGATGATGATGCTCTTGTTTATGCGTCACTTTCATCAAGCGAAGTCAAGGAGAGGCTTTCTGAGATTAATCTCAAAAATAAAGACAAAATGGCGTCTATACCAGGTAATAACCCTACTACCCTTCTATATGAATCTCCTCATATTTTTGAAATCTTCTAACTCATAGACCCCAGTTATCGTGAAGCACCAGGGCAAACGTCATGAGGTCGAGCTTGATCTATCCTCGAACGGTGAAACACTTAAGTACCAATTATATTCCCTCACCGGCGTGGAACCCGAACGACAGAAAATTCTGGTCAAAGGAGGACAACTTAAGGATGAGACTCCATTGTCCTCGCTCAACGCCAAACCGGGTCAGACATTCATGATGATGGGCACACCATCTGGAGGCCAAGGATTTGGGGATTTGGGTCGTCCGAAAGAAGCAGTGAAGTTCCTGGAGGACATGACGGAGGCTGAAGCTGCAAGAGCAGAGGGAGCTACCCCTGCTGGCCTTCAGAACCTTGGCAATACTTGCTACCTCAACTCTACGCTGCAGACATTGAGGAGTGTTCCCGAGCTCCAGCAGGAGCTTCTGAGATATCGTCCTTCGGCAGGTGCCGGTGGAGCATCGAACCTCTCGGATCTCAGCAGTTTTGGTCTTGGTGGCCTCGGCGCCTCAATGGACCTTACGGCTTCTTTGCGGGACCTATTCAAGCAAATGTCCGAAACGCAGGAGGGATTTCCGCCTCTTATGTTCCTTAATGCTTTGAGGAATGTGTTCCCTCAGTTCGCTCAGAGGGATCGAAATGGCCATGGTTATGCCCAGCAAGATGCTGAAGAGGCATGGTCTCAAATCGTTACCCAACTGCGGAACAAGCTGATGATCAAGGAGGGTGAAGGTGAATCTAGTAATGAAGTATCTTTTGTGGATAAATACCTTGCTGGAAGGTTTGAGTCTGTTACGGAATGTGATGAGCCAGGAGCGAAAGAGGCTGGCGAGCAACCCACCCCAAGCTCGGACGTCTTCTACAAGCTTGATTGTCACATCGGTAAAGAAACAAACCACTTGCATGATGGCATAAAAGCCGGTCTTGAAGAGAAGATTGAAAAGCGTTCCCCTACTCTAGACCGTGATGCCATTTACACAAAGCGTTCACACATCGCTCGATTGCCCAAATACTTGACTGTGCACTTCGTCCGTTTCTTTTGGAAGCGCGAAACCCAGAAGAAGGCCAAGATCATGCGTAAGGTTACATTCCCTGCCGAGCTTGATGCGGTAGACTTCTGTACAGATGAGCTCAAAAAGGAGCTTATCCCTATTCGAGACAAAGTACGGGAGATCCGAAAGGAAGAACTCGATGTTGAGCGTGCTCGCAAGCGCCAGAAGCTTGCCCATCAGCGGGATGAAGGGAAGAAAACTGAAGCGGAATCTGAGTCTTTGGAGCCAATGCAGAAGAAGAAAGCTGCCGAAGAACGCAAAGATGCATCAAAGGCTACCGAGAAGGATGGTGATTCCGCAATGACTGACGTCTTCAAGTCCGATGCAGAATATGAGGCTGAGAAGGCAGCTTCTATCCTTGCAGCAAAGAAGGAGCTTTCCGAACTTATCGACCCGAAGCTTCGCTCTGACGAGGGTACCAACAAGTCAGGCCTTTATGAGCTACGGGGAGTAATCACACATCAAGGTGCTAGCGCTGACAGTGGCCACTACACTGCATATGTCAAGAAACAAGCCCGTGGTAACAAGGAAGAGGATGGAAAGTGGTGGTGGTTCAACGATGAGAAAGTGACCGAAGTGGAGGCGGAGAAGATTGAGACTCTTTCTGGCGGTGGTATGTTCATTCAATGATTGAAAATAATATAGATCTCCTACTGACAATTATATAGGCGAGTCCCATTCTGCGTTGATTCTCCTCTACCGCGCGATTGACCTGCCCACTGCGGACTAAGGCAGCAAAGGCTTTGGTTTCATGAAATAACAGGCTGAATAATGATAATAACATTACGTGCATATGTGGAACACGAGTGATGTCTGTATCAGTGGGGGAAACAGTTTGACTTTTTATTCGTGTTGTATCTTTGTTGTGGCACCCAGCTTGATTCTGTTCGTCGGATTTTACCAAAGGAAGATTCTCTGAGTCAGGGACCTCCAAGCGAGCTAGGTTGGATAGACTCAAATGGTTAGAATAAAGAAAACATCTAGAGCCAGCTGCTCAAGATCCATAAAGATATCGTACTCCCCTTAGTATCACGTGACCCCAAACTAGATGCCTCGGCATATGAACCATTAGCTCGTACTAGCTAATTCAAGTTTCGTGACCACCCGCAAGATTGCGATGTGAACACCATGATTGGCACTCGCAGAGCCCTACAGTCCCGGTTACGCAGCCTAGGATCTCAGTCTCAGCTGATATTGCGACTCAATCCTCAGATCTCAAGAAGCACCAGCACTATAACCCATCAATCTACACCTGAAAGATCGAAGTGGCCGCGACGACTGATCTATGCCGGAATCTTTGGTGGCCTCGGGGTCGCGGCAGGGAAATGGATGGATAATAAGGTTTCTGCACCGGCAGCACCCGAAACGACAGAAGATGTCCTAAAACTGGAGGAGATTCGTCGAGTATACGAGACTGGGCTGCCTATCGTGCAGGAGCTCCGAAACAATCCGGACTATGTGGAAGCGGACGTGTATGGGAACTATTCTGAGGAGGACAAGAAGCAGAGGTTTACATCTGGTCCATTGAAAGGGAGCCGGGGATTAGCGCTACAGGTTCGTCTCTTCTCTAGGCTCTTACTGTGCGACATGCTGCGAACCTGCCGCCGTAAAGAGAGCTTAGGGCAGTGTAACTGTCATACAGAGCTTCTCAACTATTCAACTTGCATTGGAGCAATTGAATCTTAGTGATAACATTTAGCTGATTCATCATACAGAAAGTCTTTTGGAACGACAAGGAGCGGAAGGCCGTTAGCGTTGTCTATCTCGGGAATGGCCTCGAAGGATGGCCGACTGTTGTCCACGGCGGAGCGCTTGCCACTGTAATTGATGAGAATCTAGGCCGTGTCGCAATTCGCCATTTTCCAGAGCGTACAGGAGTTACGGCAAACCTTGAGATTAAATACCGCGCTCCGGTCTATTCGGGCAATTTCTATACCTTCCATTCTACCATCGAACGAGAACGTACCACGGATAGCAAGGCTTACGTGACGGGAGAAGTACGCGACCCGGTTGGAAGAATTTGTGTTCAAGCATCTGCCCTTTTCGTTGTTCCTAAGAAGTATAAACTTGAGAAGATTGGGGAGCGCTACTGAGATGCAAGAGCCCGATATTCCTATCTGTCAACGGACCTTTATTTGACTCGACGCCTTAGATACTGATGCCTTACTAATGCCTTACTCTGGGGGGCAATATCTGGATGCTGGAGTCAATTACCGAGGGATTAGACAATTTGGTAGGGCTTTGCCCAGAGGAGCCCTTTTTGAGCGATTCTCCCAATTTGCGGTATTCCTTGTATGCTTGTGTATATACGGTAATTTTGTAGAGAGAGAGGTCCACAAGATCATAAAGACCCCTCCAATAGAGTGAATCTATTCTTACGTGAAAAATTCAAATTGTGCTGTCTCTTGACCCAAACCATTTCTTGTCTAGACCATCGATCATGGAAACCTTCTCCACGCTTCCCCCGCATTTTCCCCGGAATCCACCTTAGATATGGTTCGGTAATAGCGCATTGACAACTTCAGAAACCTGCAAAACGCCTCGGCTGCGTCTCGGTTTGGAAATATCACCGGTTTCTAGGCTCTTTTTGTCTACGTCTCCGATTGGTGCCGGCCTTCATTCGCCACCACTTTCGATTATTACTATTCGTACGAGGCAGCAATACTTAAGCATCGCCGATCCATGCTTATTGTGGAATTCATTGTGTACCCATAATCTGGAGAATATAAGATGCAGGCATGAGCTTGGGGAAAGCTTGTTATACTTAACCTACTCTACATTTGCTTGACTTACGATTGCCTTGACCCCAAACGTGAAGCATACAATTAATGACCTTATGTGTCTACTACTGCAAAGTTGCGCGGATTGAATTTCTAACTCGAATCTTTCCCTCTTTCCCCCTCTTGGAATAGGAGAACAGCGGCAGTCATGGAGCTCACCGATAACTCCACTCAATCGCAAGCGGATGAAAAGACCGTCGGACATATGGACAATAGCCATGACAAACAGGGCTATAGTCACCAAGAAGATGTTGGATCGGGTGACTATGCGGACGAATCGGGGGAGCAAGTGTCTGAGCCTCCTGTAAGCTCTATTATAACGTCTCTATAGCGTTTTCCAACCTTTCATCAAGAATGTCGAGAAATGACTATTTTACTTTCAATGCCAGATGACTTTCCGTCGGTTTATGGGCTTTACAGCTATGGCCTTCTTATGGACCGGCAGTCAGATTCCTGTCTATCTGTTTGGTGAGTTCTAATCAAAACTACGTCTCACTTCTTTTACACTAATTGATGTACAGGAGGAATTCCACCCTACATCTATAGAGATATAGGCGGATCAGATCGATGGGTTTGGTTTGTGCGTCCTGTGCCTTCCCATATTCAACAAAACAGTTGAGCTTACAATCCTTTGATATTGTGCAGGTTTTAGCAAACCTCCTCGCTCTTGCTGGTGTCTGTCCATTTGTTGGATCCCTTTCCGATCTGATAGGTCGTCGCTCTGTTGCCCTAATTGGAGTTTCGCTCATTTGTATTGGGATGATTGTGAGCAGTACCGCACACACGATGAATACATTCATCAGTAAGACCCCGGCTTACCAGGATGGCCTCCTTTCTGGCTAACCACTACTAGGTGGAATGGCCATCGCAGGTGCAGGTGCGGGTGTCAACGAGTTGACCGCATTAGCTGCAACATCTGAGATGGCGCCTACCAGACAGCGAGGCAAATATGTCGCCGTCTTAATCTTCACTATAGTGCCGTTCTGCCCATCTGTATTATGGGCTCAGCTTATAGCAGCCCATAGCGGTTGGCGATATGTCGGGGCATTCTGCGGTGCCTGGAATGGTTTCGGTTTGTTGATCACGGCGCTATTTTACTATCCGCCACCAAGGATTAATTCAGAGGGATTATCCCCCAGAGAGGTCATGAGTCGGGTTGACTATGTCGGTGGCTTCCTCAGCATTGTGGGACTTATATTGTTCATGGCCGGAATGCAATGGGGCGGTTATCAGGTATCACAATCTTATCACTCCAATGTTGCTTGATCTCAGAGCTTACCTATGCTACAGTACGCTTGGTCATCAGCGCATGTCCTCGTGCCACTCATCCTCGGATTCGCTCTCCTAGTCATTTTTGGTGTTTGGGAAGTCTACGGCGCAAAGTACCCTATCTTCCCCAGTCGCCTGAAGCAAGAACCTCGTACCCTGGGTCTAACCCTAGTTATCACCTTCATCTCTGGTGCAAACTTTTTCTCCGTGATCATGTTCTGGCCCACCCAGTCGTTCAATGTATACGGACATGATCCAGTCGACGTTGGCGTCAGAAGCTTACCCATCGGATTTGGCATCATGGGTGGTGCCTGCATCACACTGTGGCTATTGAGTCTGCTACGAGGCCACAATAAAGAACTATTAATCATCAGCAGTATCCTCATGACCGCTGGTTCGTATACCCCCAACACCTACCATCTTATCACATAACACCTAACTAACAGTTTTCAGGCTGCGGCGCAATCTCAATTGCCCGTCCCGACAACTTGTACCAACTATGGGGTCTACTCACTCTCGCCGGTCTAGGTATCGGCGGAATCGTAGTTCCAGCCTCCATCATGACAACCATCATCTGTCCAGATGTAAGTATTTTGTCAACTTACAATACTTGAAGAATAAATCTGAAGGGGAAAGCCTAACACCCCCAATAGGACCTAATCGCAACCATCTCCGCCCTTACCCTCTCCATCCGCGTAGTGGGCGGTAGCATCGGCTACACGATCTACTACAACGTCTTCATATCTAAATTCGTTCCAAATGCCAAACACTACATCGGCGGCGTCATGCTCACAAAGCTCAATATCACGAATACTACCTACATTGCCGAAGCAATCGAACTCACCGGTGCCTCGCTATTAGACGGTCTGCGCGAGATTCCTGGAATCGCAGGGAATGACACTGCGTATCAGGCTGTTGTTGTGGCAGGCCAGATGGCCTATTCGGAGAGCTATAAGTGGGTATATTATGCTAGCATTGCGTTTGGTGGTGTTTCGATTCTGGCGGCGTGTTTCTTGGGAAATATTGGGGATTATATGGATGATCATGTGGCTGTTGTTATTTAGTGGGATAGGGATGGATGGTTTGACTTTTTCCCTAGGAACTTGCTTATTGGAAGGATTGGATGGCCATGTTTAGGATTACACAGAAATAGGTAGGGTCATTTGACAATGGATATGAGTGGTAATTTAATCAGGTTTAGATAAGGATAGTGATACTATGGGACAAGAGGTATCAAGATATCAGTCGAGCTAATGAACAAATATATAAATGCGAATGAACACAACATAGGGGTATACGTGATTCGCTCCCAAAATGAAACACAAGACGCTCAATCCATATAAATCACTGTCATGTACTTTCCACTTGATTCATGGCAGTTCGTTTTGGTACAAACCCAGAAATGGAAGACTTAGATTTTCGCCTATCCTCTTTGGGTCGTAACCCCCTACTCAAACCACCTCCCAGGCCCCGAGCAAGGGAAGCAAATGGTGACGTATGCCATTGATCGAGATCATCTTCGTGCTGGCCAACGTTGGATAAAATATCAGGTTGTTTCCGAGGTTTGGTCAAAGGACTAGTCTCACCCTCCGGTGTTGGCGAGGATGGGCTCCAAGGCCTCGGAATATTTGTGACGATGTGCTCCGAGCATTTGCAGCCACATCCGGTGGGACAGTATTGGTATTCCTGATCACTGTCGTGCATGTCTATAATGCCATTCGCCTTGTCATCTTGTAGTTCAGGTGACAGCCCCGAGAACCAGCCCTGATGGCAGTCAAAGCAACTGACGTGGCCGCAATTGAGACAAGGCGTGAGCATTCCGTCAACCACCTCCCCGCATATAACGCAAGGGAGTTTGAGGGGAATAGGTTGTTTCGGGTTGCAACCTGCGCAGATCGTGGGTGTAGGATCTCCCTTCATTTGGTTTTTGGCTGCCATCTCCGTCGCGGGTTCACTGGTGAATATCGACATTTGCAGGGGGCGGCCACACCGGATGCAGTGTCGTTGGATTTCCAGTCCCCGGATACCTGCTTCCAGAGTCGAGTTCACCGAATCTCTATGCCTGATGGTCGGCAATGAAAGCGATGACCTCGGACTGTTGTAACCCCATTGACGGAAGTCCGTGTCGCTAGAGTGGTTGTTAACTCCCCCAATTTTTAGGACTTCACTGCGCTGTATAGGCAAGCCCCAGATTGATAGCAAATGGGCGTATGCCTGCCGGTACGATCGATACAGACCATCCTTCTTGCTTTCGATGAATGTATTTTGTGTGTCCCCGTTACCCTCAAAAGCGTCACGGTTTTTCAACACTACCCTTAGCTTCGCTCGTGGCTTCGAGGTTTGGTTCTTTTCCGGTCTTTCACTCTCAGTATCAGAATGTGTCTGAGAGGTAGGAGCAGTGGATGTGGTAAGGTAGTCAGGAACTGCTGACACAGGTTTGGATATGAAAGTACTTGCAGGCCATATACCCCCGGTCGTGTTAGGGCTGCCGCCAGGGCTTTGCCTTTTTCGGGACAACGCACTGGCCGGTGGTGAGGCTGATGAGGGGCCAAAAGTGAAAGATCGGGAAAGGGAAGAAGCAAGAACAGAACCAAGGCCCGATGCGCTACGCGGCTGAGATTGTTGGTCAGGTGAGGCAGCTATGGAGGCAGTATGGCTCATAGCCTTCCTCTCTGCTGCGAAACCTGCAGCACGCGATGCTAAAGGAGGAGTTGTGCCTGTAGAATAGGGAGGAGTTGAGTCAAGACGCCAAATTTCAGAAGACGATCGTCCAGAACTCTGCGTGATGGGTGTAGTATGGCTGTCCTTCGGTGTAGATCCTAGGGGTGTTGTCGTGTGAAATTTACTGTGCGAGGCTGCCTGGGTAGAGTAATTATTTAACGATAAGGACTGATCGTCTACCCTCTTTGATACTGTTTTGCTGGGGTGGTGTTCCCCGTTCGGCGAGTACTTCTCATGATCTGATTCATGCAGAACACAACTTAGCATCGCTACCATCTGTACGTCACCGACCCGTTCAAAATGTTCGAAGAGAGCAGGAACAAGCCACTGTCCACCGAAAGGGTGGTCTCCCCATTGAATCACACCATTGGCATTATCTTTTGGATGCTGGTCTTGATTTCCGAGATCATAACTCAGATCCACGGCACTATCTTTCCTCTGCATCTGCTGCGGTCTTTCCCCGGTGTCCAGGCCAGATGTCGGGACAGGCTTTTTATTACTGTTCAAGACCAACTTGACGAGGCCCCATATTCTAGCTAGCTCGTAGAAGCCATGATCGAGAGCAACCGCAGCATTGTGGGCACATACATCGGTACCTTTACCGCAGATACGGTATTTGTTTGCCAGTTCGCGTTTTGCTGGCAACAACTCACTGAGGTCATGGATAGATACAATGTTTTGCGGATTTTCAGTCACTTTCGAAGTCATCATACCAACAGTTGACCTCTGAGAATTGTCTGTGGACCGCGGCTTATATAGCCCAAGACTGCCAGCACTGCGCCATGTTTGCGGCGTTGGAAATCGGTGTTGCAAGGTCGATAGGATACCAGAAGAACCAGAAGAGCTGGAGGTCTCCGCATCCGAGTCATCCGAGTAATCGGAGGTGCCATCGTCGGTACTAGTCATTGTACCCGAAGCCCTTGGCCCGGGCGAACTCGTTTGCAGACGGCCGAACCCCTCAAAAACTTTGTCTGCCCTCGACAGCCTCGTCATTTCCTTGAAACCTAAGTTCTCCAGCAGAGACGCCGACTTGTCCTTTTTAGTAGGAAAAAAACAGACTAAGCGACCATCATTGGCCCAAAGAGCACCACATGCCTTAGCCACAGGTACCATTACATTTGCATTGACTGGCCGTAGCAGTTCAGAACTCATCCCCAGTTCTTGACTCTGAGACAATCCTACTTCATCTTCGTCGCTTGACTCTCCCGTCTCTAACTGACCGCTGATGGGTGATTTGACGGTCTCAGTTGTTTCACCCAATATCCAGGCTATGCTTTCTTCCAAACTGGTTTCACCTAACAAGTAGCGAACAACCCCTTCAAGGCAGCCTCTTTTATGAGAGAGGAAAGTTTCTGCAATGGTACGTAATTCTGCAACAAGCTTGTCGGCAAGTTCGTCTGTGACAGCCGATGTCCTCTGCACACTGAACGTTGGCATTGCAGTCCTTGGGTAGTCGGCAGGGAATTTTATGTCCACTTTCAAGAAGAGCGAATCACCTTCCGGCCCCCAAGGTCCATGCAAAGATATAGTTGCCTTCCGTTGCCTAACATCCACGGAGTCAAAATCGACCTTAGTGAACTTCTCGCCCACATGCGTGATCTCATCACCTAGAGTTTCGACATCCCAACCCGATATTTTCACGCCTCGCATCCAGGATATGGGGTTCGTATCAGTTCGGAGGTTACTTCTGCCTTGCATACCGATTCTGGAATCCGTGTTACCGCCCTGGGTCCACGGCCGAGTGTACGGCACTGATATGGTGTTCAAACCTAAGGCACGGGATGAGCCGGAGACAGACTCCTGAAATGCGGATAGAGAATCTGTATCATCATATCCTCGACTGCCATTTTCATCACGGAAGCTCTTGTAGACGGCGCCATTGCGGGTGAGGTTTATGTTGGAGATAAATGACTTTCCCTTTTCGTAGCCGACGCCACGCATGACATCCGGATCAGCCCTATGCAGACGAAGTTCCCTGTCAGTTCCCCACGACACTAACTGGAAATCCCTGTAATCAGCTCCATCGACCACGCCTCCACGCGCTCTCCACAGGAATTCCTTAACCTGGCCCTTATGCCCTGGGAAGCTGTGCACAAGAGGAAGGTCTTTGCCGGGATCTTCACCTTCCCCAGCCCGGCGACTATATAAATGAAGATCGCTATTGCCTCTCTGTGGCATTGCTAAAACACCCCATCCAAATGGGGTATTCCTGGCGCGCCATACCGGGAAAGGCGTTCTAATTACCTTCTCCGGCTCTTCACCTTCGACAGTATAATCCCAAAACTTAATCGTCTTATCTAAAGCGCACGTTGTTATTGCTCCTGGGCGAACTCTGTTCCAATCAACACCATAGATCTTGGTATCGTGAGCCTCAATGGACCGAATTGGATAAGCACCTTTTCTCTTGTCCCATATCCTTAGAAATTTATCATGGGAGCTGGCGATGACATTTGGATCCTGTCTATTCCATTTAACTTGAGTTGCACCGGCAAACCAATCTGAGAACGAGATGGCAGGTCGAGAAGGGGATCGCAAATCCCAGCAATGGACAAAACTGTCCACGGCACAGGTCGCTAAGGCGTCGGGATGATGAGCGGAGAAGTTTATATCGGTTATTGCGCGAGTGTGAGCATGCAGTACATGCTCAATTGAGTTCTGGCAGGACTTCGTTGCCAAGTTCCACACCAAAGCCTTCTGGTTCGATGTGCTGACGACCCAATAATCTCGAGCAGCGAACGGTGACCACTGAACATCCGCGACCTCCCATGGTGTATGATGAGGGAGGTATCGAGGTGGTGAATATGGTGAATCCAAATCGATGATATGGAGACCCTCCTTTGAAGCCAGAACTACGTCTCGTCCACATGGCGATATTGACATGGACCCCACGGGCTGCTCGACATGGAAGGAACTATCCTCTCCAAAAGTTGGACTTTCGAATGCCGAGGTGAGCGGCCTAGGCTCATTAGGATCGACCATTATGTAGTTGAGGAGCGCCCGGTGCTCAATTTGCTGCTCCCTTTGAGGGTATTTACCGACTCCTTCCGAGGAGTACCTTGGGGGATGTGTCGGGTTTCAAGTCTTCCTACAAATCATCGATAGAAAGGATTGTACGGCACTAGAAAGTGCTTTCATTTCGATGGATTCGGAATAGTCTCGTCAATTGTACGAAGTGAAGGTAACGAAGGAATTGTCACACATTGCGCAATGATACAGCACTAGTAGTTGTCTTTAAGGATCCATTGTAAGTTAAGTTGGTAAGGTAGAGTGAGAATTCCAGCGTCAAGGTTTAGTACATGTGTACACTCACACATATAACAAAGCATAAGCTACCTTAATGACTTGATTCTGGTAGCTATAACATCTCCGCAACTTCGAGGTGGTGTGGAGACCCTCCAAGGCATCCCTATCGGGCTTAGGATAGCAAGTTGCGCTTATGGCACATATGTGCTCCCGTGTCTAGCTGTATACAGAAGGCGGTGAGATTAAGTACCCCTCTGACAGATGCATCTGCTGATGGTTTGGGAACCTTCATAGCATAGGATCTTCCGGCTGTGACTAAACGGTTCCTTGCGCGGATCCTGGCCCCAACCTTGCATCATTTTCTCCGTGTTGGAATCTACATCTATCTTGGGAAGCACTTGAACTCACTAGTTATAACTGGTGTTCAGGAATAAAAAGAAGATCTGAAAACAGAACTCTAAGCCCCACCTTGGACTACACGCGGGGACATTTATCGTTTAGTTCTGGTCGTTCAAAATGGCGTTGCCGAAAAGAATAGTGAAGGAGACTGAGCGCCTTATGGCGGAGCCGTAAGTAACTTACTCATAGTGGAAATAAAGAACTATCATTGATCCGTTGGCTATCTTAGGGTCCCCGGTATCAATGCTGTGCCTCATGAAGACAACCTGCGTTATTTCGATGTTTCGATCCATGGGCCGGCCCAATCTCCATATGAAGGTATAGTGCACATGCCCTTATATCTAGGGGGAAGGGACAAGGTGATTGCTAATTGCCGACAAAGGTGGTATCTTCCGTCTTGAACTGTTCTTGCCCGAAGATTATCCTATGACTCCTCCCAAGATTCGATTCTTGACCAAGATCTACCACCCCAACATCGACCGTCTCGGACGTATCTGCTTGGATGTCCTGAAGAGTAAGCCTTTTCTAGGGATCTCCCCTAAAAGATATCAACAGTCTAATGCGTGTTAGACAACTGGTCCCCTGCGCTCCAAATCCGTACGATTCTGCTCTCTATCCAAGCCTTGCTTGGAGCTCCGAACCCAGATGACCCGCTTGCAAATGATGTCGCTCAGCGCTGGAAGGAGGATGAGCCCGCTGCGATACAGACCGCTAGGGAATGGACCAGAACACATGCCATGACTTAGATTATTGAGGAGTGACTCAACAAAATCCACTATGACGGAATATGAACCAATACGTTGTGATGTGACCATGAAAACAAAAGTTATACTGCGAGCCTAGGCCCTCCCGGCAACTATCTTTTGGATCAGTCTCATGCCCCTGAGAGATCTTATATCATTTCCTTGAAAGAGAGACCCTGTTATCATGCATCTGCTCAACACATCGATGATAGATCTCAGCTCTGGCTCACGGCCCTTTTGTGCTCCTATACTACGAAGCAGTCGAGGCTGCAAAAACGGGGTATATGGTTTTCACATTTATTTTGCCATCAGATCAGAGCTGCACTTTGATAGAACGATTTCATTTCTCTAGAAGTTTATATTACAAACTACCATCTTATACACTTGCATCATGGAATTATTTTATCTTGTGCTTAAGGGTAGACAGTTGGTACTAGGTTCAGCAGGTTCCCCATCACCAGTAAATACGATGCTAAATGGTTCAAACTTAGTAGAGATTGCAGTATAGGATTTATTGGCCAAAGACGCTTATGCATTTTATTCACCTGATGTACGTATACCCCAACAAGAAAAGGTAAAGGCTGGCAATGACCAACTGGAATACCCTCTACAACATTAGTATAAGTGTAAGATATACAGGTAACCTCCGAGCGAGGGGTTTTCAAACAGCCACAGCATATGGCCCGCTCTCACATCATTCACTGCTACCCTCCATCTACGTAAAAGCGAACACGACTCACAAATGCAAACAGTACCATGTTTTCAGATCATCATACCACCTGTGGTTTTACTCCATCGACTAGCCCACCCCCTCCCATCCCCTAGCAACAAACAGTAGCCAAGTACGCGAGCTTCCAAGCAGCAGCCGAGATAAACCGTCATCATGAAAAGCAAGGCTAAAGGCAAATCGAAGGGTAAAAGAAAGGAAAACCTCAAAAGAGAACATACCAACAACAACAACAAAGACAAGTAAGCATCATGAGCCCATTCAATTATCCTTCCTTAGTCCCCTCTCCTTCCAGTACGTGGCTGAAACATCTCAGTATCTGTATCACAGCTTCGAACAAAACAATCACTGAGATGAACCCAGGAAGGTTTTCAGAAGAGATCACAGCCCAACTCAAAACAGCCCTTCGAATCGAACACGATACTCTTAACCGGCCACTGCTTTCCAAATCTAAGGATACTAAGGCAGAATCGACAGTGAGGCAGGGTGAAGTCAATACCGACGACAATGAGGGGCCACCTAGAGTAGGCTCGCTCAAGAGACGGTTGAAGATGACCTTCACTGGCAACCCCTTGAAACTGCCCGGCGACTCCGATAGGCACAGCTGCCAGATTAACTTCCAGGATAAAGCGACTCGCTCGGAACGTTCTGGCTCCGTTGCTGCTAGTTTGACAGATAACAACGTAACAGGGACGCATGGGAGTATTCACACCGAGACAAAGAAATCCCCGACTACTCCTCCTACCCCCAAGTATCTGAAGTACATCAGAGCGACTAACGGTACGTCCTGTTCAGCCATTTTCTTTAGGCATCTTGATTGTGGCTTGTTGTTGGTGATTAATTGGTTTCTGACTCTGGTATTTGAACAGATTATATCTTTCTGGATCTGGATTTCCTGGAGACAGATACGTCGAACAAGCTCGTTCAAGGCGGCCCTCTATCAGCGATGGAGGGTACGAAGCAGCAAGCATCAGGAGTGAACCCTTCAGGAAAGAAGTCTCCGGAGACAGGGTACCAAGATATCAAGAAGGGTCTCCAAAAACAGGTAGGTAGATCTCATTGAAAACGAAGCTGATAAATTTATTAACATTATCAGATCGAACAAGTTCGTAGCCTCACTGGAACGGAGGTGAAAACCATTCCCCCCAATGATTCCAAGTCACCACATAGAGTGGATGACAGCCGACAATGGAATACCGTGAACCTGAGGTGCACTGCTTGTCGTGGGAACTGCCCAATCTGTAGCGTAGCATGCTGCAGATATGCAGAAGCTAAGCAGATAATTGCTGATACCGAATCTAAGCCCGGGAAATCCGACAATGCAACACAAATATTGCAGATAATTGAGGGGCTGGGTTCGCATGTCAAAGACATGAGTACCTTTTCCCTATGTAGCGAACCCGGAGGCTGCGGCAGACGTGTATGTCCGAACTGTTGTGGTAGATGCCCAAGTGAGATATGTGGTAATATTCAATGCATGGTAATATTCCCTCTGTTTTGTCCGCGTTTTAAGACACTTATGGGTACTTGTATGGTGGTTAACGTTATACTTGCTATAGGAATGCAAACCAAATCCTTGGGAACTCTGCGATTGGCACGATTGAAGATATGGGATGGGGAGTGAACCGGTTTGGCTACGTATGGCACACTGGAAAAGCCTCTTGTCTGGATGAGTATCGCAAAGAACTTAGATGAGTTTTAAGAGCGAGCGAAATTAGATTTATGCTGAGATATCTGATCATTTTCAACATGTAGTATTGAAGCCGAATCTCTATGGACAAGGGGACTTTTAATCGAACATTTGATGATACCAACATGAAAACCATTCATAAAAGTATGGCCATTAGTCCCAGTAGCATCAAGACCTTAATTGATATATTGTGAATAATAATTATCCCCCAATAACTATAGCCACCCCAGATGTCTCATAGAAGTTGAAGTTGCAAACGGGGAAGGGCAGACGAGGTCACGTGTCACACTTTAGCGAGGCTCCGCACCGCACCACAATTGTGTCAGCGTCTCGCGAACAGCTCGCCGCAGCGACCGATACGATACAACCACCCAACGCCAACCGACAACATCTCGTTGCGCATCTCCGACGTTCAAGATGCGTACCTACGACGATTCTTTCAGCGGTCAGAAGATCTACCCTGGAAAGGTGCGTTTTGTCCCCTTCCGCAAGAGAGACGCTCTCTTCCATACCGAATATACGAATCCCTCGCCCAGGCTACCCCGAGCCAGCCAATCCACCCCCAATACAAAAAGAAATCATGCACAAAAAATATACGAAATTTTATCAGGATATATTCGTTGACATTTAGACAATTATAGGGTAAGCTGTACGTCCGTGGCGACAGCAAGATCTTCCGCTTCCAGAATGGAAAGTCCGAGTCCCTCTTCCTCCAGCGCAAGAACCCCCGCCGCATCTCCTGGACTGTCCTCTACCGTCGCCAGCACAAGAAGGGTATCTCTGAAGTCAGTACCGCCAAATCTTCCCCATGGTTGCAGTTGTTTCTTTGGCTTTCCGGAAAGGTCCGACATGTCGGGACGTGAGGTTGGGTCCGGTGATGGACATGGACATGTCGACTAGCACGATGCGGAAACATCGGAAAGGAGCTGGGATATATTTGCAAGTGACGAAGCGTTGGGACAGGACCAGAAATGCTGACGGGATATTTTTCAATGCATACAGGAAGTCGCTAAGAAGCGTACCCGTCGTGCCGTCAAGTCCCAGCGTGCTATCGTTGGTGCTTCCCTCGACGTGATCAAGGAGCGCCGCAACCAGCGCCCCGAGGCCCGTGCTGCTGCTCGTCAGCAGGCCATCAAGGACGCCAAGGAGAAGAAGGCCGCTTCCGAGAAGGCTAAGAAGGCCGAGAAGGCCAAGAACACTGCCGCCGGCAAGGGTACCGCCCAGCGCATCCAGAGCAAGCAGGGTGCTAAGGGCTCTGCCCCCAAGGTTGCCGCCAAGTCTCGTTAAACGGAATAGAAGCGGTTTGGCTTGGGCTGGGGAGTATGAAGGAATTCGGGAGGTTTCCGGAGCTGGAATTTGTGTTTCCTTCACAAAATTTTATGCAATAAATCGGCGTATGTGCGATGGTTTCTTGCGGACGAGATTCCCGCACGGCTCTCAGATAGGCTCTGTCATTGTGCGCCATGGTACTTACAAGGAAATGGAAAAAATGGATGTGACATGATAGCCGTTTTTGTCGCTCTGGGCCTGTAGATTCCTGTACGGGTTTTTTTAGTTTACGATGTGACATAATGTCATAATTGGATTTAGATTGTTCTCAAGACGTTCCCATACGTAAAGAACTCTTTATCTTATCTAGTATAAGTCTTCCCCTGGCTTTGCGCCACTGTCCCTCTGTGACAAAGTTATGGATATCATAGACTATCTCCACCTCTAAAGTGGCTATAAGTATTTTTTGGAATATTGGCATTATAACATTACTTCGATACTCTAATATGTTGTCTATAGAATGGATGGCATAACAAGGCATCCTAGCTCTATCCAAGTGAACATGCTGGCGACTACCCCTGGGCAATCAATTCGACAGAGGTATGAAAATCTCCATCTGAACATGCCCATCTCTCGAGATTGGCTCATCAGAAGTCGATCGACAGGTCGAATACCACTCATGCCATGCACCGTCAAGAGTGCCCGCTCTGATCTTTCTTGAGCGTCCTCGACCGAGTCCCACAGGAGCGAAGCCCAAGAATAGGCGAGCCAATTCGCCAAGCAACCGTGTCCCGAACACCAGGCCTTGTAAACCCGAACAAGAATTCTAGAGAAGGCCCCTCAGGCATTATGAAGGATTCTCACAGACAAACCCCAAACCATTTATCTAAACGCCAGTATAAGTCCCTTAGCCGCAAGTCTTAATTTCAGTAATAGTGAGCCATTTCCAGGCCGGCACGCTTAAAGCCACACTTGAGGTAGAAGCCCTCGTTGTGTTCGGAGCAATCAAGGATGCTCTATAAGAACAGATTAGCAACGGGAACATTCTAAAAAAAAAGGGGGGGAGGGGGGCTCAACTAAAGCATACCTTGTAGCAACCGACGTTAGCAGCCACGTAGTCCAAAGCCTGAATGAGCCTCAAGCCCAACTTCTTTCCCTGCTGTGACTGATCAACGGCAATATCTTCGATGTGCCCGACCATGCCAAGAGAGTGGATGAACTTCCGCTCGACAATCAAACTGCCGGTACCGACAACACGGTCTGTGTTGTCGCAGATGACAAGCAGGTAATACTCGTCATTACGGGCAGATATCCAGTCAAACCGCTGGCTCCATTGCTCCTCAGTGATGTCGCCGACGGTGGTCAACACACGGAGTACATCGAGGAACCCCCGCTTGTAGTCGGAGCGGCGAACAGGACGGATAGTGTACCCCTCTGGGAGAACAGCGACCACCTCAGGGGAGATCAAAGAGGTTGAGAAGAGAGGGGCATCGTCGGGTTGGGAGTTCATGGTGGGTTTGATGGAGACTGCGATAGGGGCAGGAGTCGTGGTGGTGGTGGTAAGGTTGGTCATTGTTAATAGTAGATAGTGGTTCAAATGACGATCGGTCAAACGAGGGAGCCGCGAGTTTAAGACAGGATGATCAATGGAGCTAATCGATCACTGTCCGCTGCGCTTTTTAGGGGTTGAAACTATGCGGTGTGAAACACAGTGGGGTCGGGTCCCGATTAGATTTATTGATCTTGACCGAACAAGAACAACGTCGGAAAGAGTGGAAAGAGAGATTCAATTAAGAAAGAAGAAGAAGAAGACAGAGCGAGACACAAGAGTAGTATTCTTCACTCAATTACTGTAAGATCAACGAAAGACGAATGTTTGGAAGAAGGATGTGAAAACAAACTGAAATTCCAGGAGGTGGGGACAAAACAGGTATTTATCGATAAACAAAAAAAATTTACCATGGATTTGAATTGGGACCTGAGACGCTCGATACCGAAGTATTGAAATCTGTTAGTACAGGTTTGAAGAAAATTCCAAACAAGCGAGGGGAAAAAAATAATAAATAAATAAAATAAATGAAAAAGATAATACAGTCGCCTTTCACAGCCACTATGCTATACCTCTCGGTACACTCTGGATATGCTACTAATGCATGCATGTAATTGGGAGCTACTAATTTTTTTCTCAGTCCAGCGCATTCTACAGGGCAACAGCGGGCGCACTATCTCGTTGGCGCAGCTACCAATGGAATTCCAAAAATAACTCTAGGACAACCCCGGAGCCACAGCCTGATAAAACAAAAAATACACCAATTCTAAAAATAAAACTCGTACATCAGCATTTTTATCTGTATACACTAGGCTACATCACAACATATCTAAAAGGAAACAAAATGCTAATTTCGCTATATCTTAAACTGAACCAATCCATCCTAACCCCTTTTCGTCGTTCGGGTATCAAAATGCACCCTTCTATTTCTTCTCCTTGGGAGCAAGCATCAGCTCAGGGCGAACATGGGTGTCGAAGTCCTCCTCGCTAAGGGCCTGAAGCTCCATGGCACTCTGCTTCAGAGTGAGACCCTTCTTGTGGGCGTTCTTAGCGACCTTGGACGCCATGTCGTAACCGATAACGGGGTTCAAGCAGGTGACAAGCATCAGACTGGGGAGGAATTAGTCTAAGTTGGGCAGGTAGAGCGGAGGGAATACATACCTCTCGTGGAGCAGGGAGTTGATTCTAGGCTCGTTGGCCTCGAGACCGTGCACCAGGTTTTTCTCGAAGCTCTTCATGCCATCCGAAAGAATGCGCGAGCTGTGCAGAAGGTTGCGGATCATGACGGGCTTGAACACGTTAAGCTCAAACTGGCCGTTCATGCCACCAACGGTAGCAGCGACATGGTTACCCATAACCTGAGAGCAGATCATGGTGAGGGACTCGCACTGAGTGGGGTTGACCTTTCCGGGCATGATAGAGGAGCCGGGCTCGTTCTCGGGGAGGATCAGCTCGCCCAGACCGCAACGAGGTCCAGAACCGAGGTAACGGATATCCTGGGCAATCTTGAAGAGGGAGCAAGCAAGGGTGTTAAGGGAACCAGAGGCCTCGACGATCGCGTCGTGAGCAGCGAGGACCTCGAACTTGTTGGGGGCGGTCTTGAATTCGGTGCCAGTCATCTTGGTGACCTCGGCAGCAATGGCCTCATCGAAGCCCTTGAAGGTGTTCAGACCAGTGCCGACAGCAGTTCCACCCTGAGCAAGATAGCGGAGGTGGGGAAGAGAGTTCTGAACACGCTCGATGTTGCGATCAAGCTGGGCAACGTAGCCGGAGAACTCCTGGCCAAGAGTAAGAGGGGTAGCATCCTGCAAGTGCGTACGACCGATCTTGATGATCTTCTCAAAGTTCTCCACCTTCACCTGGAGGGCGTCGCGAAGGCTCTTGAGGGAAGGCAGCAAAGCTCCCTCGAGCTCCAAAACAGCAGCGATGTGCATAGCAGTAGGGAAAGAGTCGTTGGAGGAGGCAGACATGTTAACGTGGTCGTTGGGGTGCACAGGCTTCTTAGATCCCATCTTGCCGCCCAAGATCTCAATGGCACGGTTCGAGATGACCTCGTTGGAGTTCATGTTGGACTGGGTACCGGAACCAGTCTGCCAAACGACAAGAGGGAAGTGGTCCAAGAGCTTGCCCTCGGCAACCTCAGCGGCAGCCTTCTGGATAGCCTCGCCAATCTTGGGGTCTAGAGCACGCAGAAATTGTTAGAAAGGTCTTGTTTAACATCACGCTGGTAAAGCTACGCGTACCAAGGCCAAACTTCATGTTCACAGTAGCAGCAGCACCCTTCAGAATACCGAAAGCCTTGACAACGCCCTCGGGCATACGGTCCTGAGGCTGGTTGATGTCAAAGTTACCCAGGGAACTGTTCTCAGATTGATTAGCCTCTGTATATCTCCCTGCCGGGGCGAGCTCGGAGGTGAGCTTCTCGAGGCGGCCTCTTACCGCTGGGTCTGGGCACCCCAGTACTTGTCGGCGGGGACCTATCGCAACATACGATTAGACCTTAGAGACAATCCAGTTAGATAGAAGATATGCTCACCTCAATCTCGCCAAAGGCGTCAGTTTCAACACGAGTTTCCGAAGCCTGAGAGGAACCGTCAGCATTGTGCGTTGGAAAAATCGTACTCTTCCGCTAGAAGCAAAGCCATTGCTACAGCATTAAGCAGAGAGTACCATGACTAGCATTCTTCCATCATAAATCCCAGTATGCTTACCATTCTTGCAGTTGTACCAAAGGCTCTCTTGCCGGAGATGGTGTTCAAAGACTGAAGGCGGGGGAACTGGAGTTGTCGGCTATTGGTGCTCAGAGCGCGACGGCAACCGAGAGAAGCGGGGGACCGGGCAGCACAGGCTAAAGCAGAGCGTGCGACTGCGGGGGAACTGGTGGACGCTCTAGATGCTGCATGAGCCAAAGAAGCCATCGAGCGCACCGCGGCTCGGGAGTTCGACGGTGTCAACATGACGGAGCTAGACAAGGATGATTTCGTTTAGCTTTGTACTCAATAGGTCAATGGCTCTGAATTGGGAAGTTCAAAGTTGTATAAATACCTTAAATTATGTATGTCTATAAGAATAACAGTAAAAGTACAAGAATCAGTATATTAGGAGAAGAAATACAGAAAGGAGAAAAGGAAAGCAAAATCGAAGGTACTGCTGCATCCAGCAATTATTCCATTGCTTTTCCGATTCCGCTGCCGAAATCCCCCGGCCCGGTAACGCGATGACCATACATACAGAAAATCAATACCTACCGAAGATCCCGATCCGTACGGTATGGTAACCATCCTCGCCGGGTAAACCATGATCCTCCTCTATATACATCATGCAGCAAGTTTCTTCTCCATGACAATAATCACCTTTTATAATACGACTTTACCGCTTCCAAGATGCCATCCGAATGGGGGAAAATATGGGGTACCCCAGGCATTCGCATAAATTTTACTCACAACCAGCAACCTTCAACTTTCCAGCATCAGCTTCTCCTTCATCTCGCAGAGGGGTCCATTTATGATGTGTGAGATTTAAGCTGGAAGCTAGCATAGGGAAAGTTTTCTACTGTGTCAGTCAACGCTTTCATGCTCAGGATCTACCGAAATTCCAGACATCATGGGCATGCACACCTCCTCTCACCTTGCTGGTCAGGGCAGTCCTAGGAAGCACTTGTGGAGATATGCTATCCCTGCCGTTGGCAGTGCCGGCGTGAATTCCATCTCCCGGTACGACTCGTATGGCCAGTTATCCCGATCAAACCCGCACCGGTGAAGACACTGTTTAAATTACACGCAGACATAGTCAATTCTGGAAGCGTAACGGGGTGGTAACATCCCGGCAAAGATGGACCAATACTGCTGGCAGATAACCTCCTGCTGAGATCCTACCGACCGGCATCCTGCCTGTGTCAATGTTGAACTCACCGACCTTCTGAAACCGAATTCAGACTGAAATTTAGTCCGCTGTAGCTGAAAACTGCGAGTATACAAGTAGCTTACCCAGTTGAACGCGGCCCAGCAGTCTTCATTAGCGGTAGGGTACCTATTCTCGGTGCAAGTCGACAGTTGATGTCAAATGCCACCTAGTCCCCATCTAGGTTATGAATAACTCATTTGCAGACCTTATGGTCTGCCAAATGATCACCAAACACTCATCCACCTCCATAGAAATTGATATATGCCGCTCTGCTTCAGCCTACCTTGTTCATCAACGGTCTGTTTCGGTCCGAAGATCCGAACCCTTCTCTCTCTCTCCTTGAACAGAACATTTCTGCTCAGTACCTAATGTGGTATACTTCCGGGCCCGTAGCACGGTCGTAACTGGCGGCATATGTCGCCGGCCTCTTTCTAAAGTCTTCGATCGGCACTTCATGTCTATGTAGGCGGCCCACATCGTATCTGTTGTACTTTTTGACATAGACTAGGTCGAACCGGGGAAGAAGTTCATGAATGGTGGTTGGTGGGCGTAATGAAGCTGTAGATTTGGGATCCTCCAGTTGTTTCTGGTGAAGATGGCAATGGCTGGATTACAGTCATAATATATTTGTGAGTATTACAAATTAATGTATTTGTGTTCATCGCTCAGAGAATAATTGTTGAGTTTAAGGGTCCAATTGAACACGCACTGAGGCACCTATAATGCATACATACATCGGAGTAACTTCGCTTACTCCGTAAAAATCGCATCCCTCCCTGTTATCAGCCGACATAACCTCGAATCGGAAGAGACTGTCATTTAGTCTAACCTAGAGACTACAGTCAGCACCCTACAGGCCGCCATTCATTCATTCAACCGTACCAAGTTCCGCACTGTCAACATATCTGTTGAATTTGGGTGGCCTTGTCACATCTACGATATAGTCACCCTAATGGGAGTGGGGTACGGAGTACTGTTAAGTAAGTGGAATATGTGTTTTCCTTTGGACAGTTGCATTATGTCTGGTTCTGTTGATATATTACTATCTTTATCTCACGATACTTAATCGACTAATTAATTTCTCCCGGTCAGACATTCCACGAATATATATAGCAACAACCTATCGAGAGTTCAATAACCCTCGGGTGTCATTATCGAGTCCCAGATGGTTCACCGCATCAATAGCAATACTATTCTACAGTTTACACCATGACGGAAAATGTTGCATATCGCTAGTTAGCCAAATGTGTGTCGACAGATACCTCTACCTTCACCGATGCCAAGGCGCCCCAAAGGCACTCTGGGGAAGGAGAAGGAGAATGCGACACAAAAAGCATGAAAGAAAAAGAAACTATGAACTAACACGTAGCTGGCTGCGCCTGCATTGTGGGATTTCGTGACCTAATTGTCCTTTAGAGTTACGAACATCCCCAGGTCTTCTATTTGAAATATCCGTGGCGAGCCTTGATATGGAGGATCTACCACTATCCGACAGGTGTCATCTCCCTTCATTCACCCCTAGGACAAGAAAATACTCTCGTCCAAGGTCATATGCTCCTCTACATCCAACCCTTCCAAAGATGCGTGTGATCTCAGCACCATCATCATGGAACGTATCTACCAAAAGAATAGATCGCCCTCGACCAGTCAGGGAGCGTTTTCCTACTCTATCCCCATGGAACGGCCCACAATTCAGAAACTATCCACCGCTAAGCGCGTTTTGCCGTCGGGTATTGTCGCCCGCCTGCGACGGCAAATAATGAGACTAAAAAAAAAGGAAAGAAAAAAGAGGCAATATTAAATGTTAGCGGATAACTAGGCCGGCGATATCGGGCCAATGCCACTACTAATATATATCACACTAGCCATTGAGTCATGCAGAAAACCAATTCTGTAATCTAATTACTTATTTTGGCAGTATAGACAAGTCTTCAGTGACCTCGTCTTCTATATCTAAGCAGCAGCTTCTCCATTCTTTTCGTTTTGTGACCCCCCTCTTCCGCAATCGCAACGCTCCCCAGGGAGAAATCAATCGAGCGAACTTCCGTGAGACTACTATATAACGTCATAACAACATGACTGTTCTAAGCACTTTGGCCCCGGTGCCGGCAGATGAGATCTTCGCATTGAACCGCGCCTACGCCAACGACGACTACCCGAAAAAAGTCAGTCTCGGTGTGGGTGTCTACCGTACAGATGATGGCAAGCCATGGCCGCTGCCCGTCGTTCGTGAGGCAGAGAAGCGCCTACTGGCCGAGGACAACCTATTCAGACACGAATACACCGCTATCGAAGGCGACATCCCCTTCCTCGAGCTGGCTCGAGACCTGATGTTCGGCTTCGATGCGAAAGACACCTCCGACAAGGTTAAGTCGACCAAGGGCCGCATTGGCTCTGTCCAGGCCGTCGCAGGTACCGGCGCCAACCACCTTGGTGCTCTCTTCCTCTCACACCTCATGAAGCCCAAGAATGTCTGGCTCTCCAACCCATCCTGGGCCAACCATCTGACCATCTGGGAGCTCGCTGGCGTCCCCCGGAAGACCTACCCGTACTACAAGGCTGCCACTCGCTCCTTCGACTTTGAAGGCATGATGTCTACCCTCGAAGCTGAGGCCCAGCAAGGAGACGTCATCCTCCTCCATGCCTGCGCTCATAACCCTACCGGTCTCGACCCCAACAAGGAGCAATGGAAGGCTATTGCCGACTTGTGCGAGCGCAAGAAGCTCTTCCCCTTCTTCGACTCCGCGTACCAGGGGTTCGCTTCTGGTTCGGCCGACGAGGACGCCTGGGCTGTCCGCTACTTCCTCAACGAGAAGCCTCAGATGGAAATGTGCGTTGCTCAGAGCTTCTCGAAGAACTTCGGTCTCTATGGCCAGCGTGTCGGTGCATTCCACTACGTCCTGAATGACGGTGCCCAAAACCTCCGCGACATCGTCGTCAACAACCTCTGTCACTTCATCCGTGGAGAGTACTCCATGGGTCCCACCGGTGGATGCAGCATCGTTAAGAAGGTCCTGACTGATGAGGAGCTCACTGCTCAGTGGCATGAAGATCTGAAGGTCATGAGCTCTCGTATCAGAACCATGAGACAGGCATTGTACAATGAGCTCATCAAACTTGAGACCCCCGGAACATGGAGACACATCGTTGAACAGGTAATTACAAAACCACCCATCACCACGTCTGACACCATTCCGAGCTAAGACTAACCTTCTCTCCTCCCAGAACGGAATGTTCTCCTACACCGGTCTCACCCCCTCTCAAGTCTACGCCTTGAAGGACAAGTATCACATCTACCTTCTCAAATCTGGCAGAGCCTCCATCAGCGGCCGTAAGTCATTTCTTCCATCGGCTGCACAAGAAAAGTGTCCGTACTAATAAATCTTTCCCACACAGTGAGCGAGAAGAACGTCACATACGTAGCTCAGGCTATCAACGACGTTGTCCGCAACGTCAACTAAGCATGGGTTATTATGCTGATGATTACAACGAGGAACGAAGTCAAAAAAAAAAAAAAAAAAAGCAACGCTCAGTACATATGAAGATTCAAAGCATATCGGCGCAATAGTTGGCAACCTTTTCTTGCATTTTAGGTGAAGGTCGGGAGAGGTCCTTCCATGTCAGGGGACATTGTCAGATAGTGTGATGTACGTGTACTGGAGTGTGCGTGACGAGATAGATGTACATCTTGGATAGATTTGTATGACATTTCGAATGATTATGGAAGTTTATGATGTGATCATTATAGAATCCCTACTATATAAGATGGAGAACTTTATGATATCAGATAAATCATGCAGCATTAGAAGCTACCTCTATAATACAAACATGACACAAGAGCGCAAAAAGAGTAAGATATGAAAAGCATAAGAAAGGCATACATTAGGAAACGTCGTGCCGCGAGAGACTCATCTACTAGCATACTGGCTATACAATTACAGGCTTCGATGAATTCAAAGTCTTAAACAGGATAAGAAGAAGAAGAAAAGGAAAAAGAAAAGTAAACAGAGGAAAGAGTCATAAGGAAAACGCTCACATGGACCCATTAAAGAGGGACTTCATTAAAATCCCCTTCGCCTTCTTTCCCCTTGCCCTTCTTCACTTCATCACCTGATGACTCTTCTTTTGTTTCCTCTGCCTTCTCTGGTACATCTTCTTCCTTCTCATTATCAGCTTTGTCCTCTTTCTCTGATGAGCCTGCTGTTTCCGCGGCATCTGCCTCCCCATTTTGCTCGGCATGACCGTTAGGAGTCGGCTCCGGGGACTCTGCAGCGTCGCTCTCATCCTTGGGAGGAGGCGGAGGAGGTTGTTCATCTTCATCATCCGAAGGTCCTTCCGAGTCCTCAGCCTTCGGTTGACCGCTCATGCCGGCCCCGGGGAACGGAGTAATTGGCGGCTCAGCGACAGACTCCTGTCTCTCTCGCATCGGCTGAGGCTGGAGGCTCAGTCTCGACTGAGACTGGGATTGGATATGATTCTGTGTGTTGGCAGTCATGGTAGACATGGTACGCTGATGTTGCGTTGACGCATGAATAGGACCCAGCTGTCTGGCCTTGGGGTCGGCATTCAGATAGTAGCCACGGACACTCACGATAGTGCCCTCAGCCTCACAGGCATCCACCCATTCCGGCGTCACGACGGGAATATTCATCTCAACCGCCTTCTCCCACAGCGGGCCTCTTCCCTCCGTGCACACGAAGTGAGTCGTATCAATGCGGACCGTATCAATCAGCTTGCCACCGACGCGATCCAGCGCAGCACCAAGTGCCTCCTTCTGCTGTTCCGGGAGAACGCCCGCCGTGACCGTGATACCGGATAGATCGGTCATCTTGTGCGTCCGACATGTCAGCTTCTCCGACTGATATGTGCCAGCGGTTGTGCGCAGGACTAAGTGGAAGGTGTACTCGGTGTGGATTGCCAGTCCGCTGATCTTGGTGGAGCGTGTCTCGAGGGGTCGCGGGATGGATCCGGCTTTGGAGCCATTGCGATAGAGTGAGAGGGATTTCAGAGATGCTGTGGCCAGGTCGATCGGATCCCACTCCAGTACTAGCGAAGTCTGGGTTGCGTTGCGGAGTCGCAGGACCGGCGGGGCAGGAGTTTTGACACCGTAAGTGTTGAGGATGCGTTTCTGGAGACTTTGGAATCCGGTGGCACTGGCTTCTTCGGCGGAGTGATTGCGCGCTACGGTAATGTCGACGATGCTGCCGGATGTGATGTTGTTAGGGAGGAGAACGGAGGGAAACTCGATCTGTAATTGTAGGGTTAGCACTTGCGAAGTGGACAGAGATTAGAACTGCCGCGGATACAGTGACGTTGTTTCATGTTTGAAGGGATAAGTCAGGGATCGCGAGGTCTTGAAGGGGTGAAACAGTTGCATCAATTGCACTTAGAAGAGGGGACGAACTGACCAGTCGGTTATCCTGTGTCAAGAGGACGGCGACTCCAGCGTCTACCTTGCCAACTGTCAAGGAGACCAGCATGTTGGAGGATAAGAAAAAGGAGTTAATCGATTATTGATGGCGCATAAAAGAAAGGTAAGGTTTGACAACGCGAAAAGGTTGGTTGATTGATATCTTGGGAGGGTACGTAGTGCTACAACTGCTCTAGTCCGTTGTTGTCTTCTTGCTTCCAGGCCCCGAGAAGATCGGCAAGTTAGCGAATGTGCCAAGGAGGCAGTGCCACGCGTTATATCTCCGAGTTCCTTGTCCTTATGTACATACTTATGGGGAATGTCCTCCACTAGTATTCTTGTTTCTTCAATCAAGGTTTATAACTAACTGTCAATATATTCAAAATTGCCCGCAAATGATGAACTTGCGCCACCACATCTGAAGCAATTATTGTTCCTCAAAGTGCTTGGAGATACGGATCAGATACAGTTGAACAACCAACCACGTTACACGACCACGATATATATATACACTCATTAGATTAATTATTAGCACTATTGTTTCTTTGAGAATTCTTAATTGACACTTTGACGCCCTCATTTCGCAGCAATTTTGGGTGATCTCCCTTGTTCCTGTTCTGTATCAAGGAATCGACGAGAGAGTTCATATCCGCCTGGACCGTAGCATAATCTTCTTGGACACACTGCGGGCGGACCAGGATGTCGACAGATCCTACCAAATTATCACAATTTCCTTCTGATAGCGCGGTACTTTCATCAGAACTTGGTCTTATCCTTCTGCCCTCAGTATCAAAGCCGCGCTCTTTCAACGCACGCTGAAATGCTATCCGAACCCTCCGTGCACACCAAGACCGGACCACTCGCCTTTGCTGCTGCAGATGTTGTAAGGATACTCTCCACCATAATGTAGTCCGATCACGGGTGGCGTATAAATGTTGAATTTTGAACCGGATAGGATTGATCGGAGAAGCTAGGTACCGGGAAGCGATAGGAGATATGACATGTTTTGGAACATACCGCAGAGTAAACTGCTTTGTTGATGCGAGGAACTTCATGTCTAAGGTGACCAAGTAGTCAAGAACGAGCCTTGCTCTTGTGGCTAAGAAAGATGAAACTGGGATCTAGGGCACTGGCACTAGACGGTGTCACCTTCCCTTCATTGTTTAGCTAGACAAAACCAGCACTTCTAGCGGTAATAGGAGGGAGCGCGCAGGTATATGCGTCAGAAACCTTTCAAGAAATAAAATATCAAAGAGGAAAGACGCAAAAAAGACGTAGGTTCTTTCTTCATGGAACTGGATTCATCAATTTCGACCCAAATCGGACGATTTCCATTTATTTTTCTGCCGAAAGAAACATTAGAGGCGGTAACAGTAACCAGCTTTTATTGGTCAACCCCTGTAGCCGGCCTTAGGCATGACTCAGGCCGCCACGCCACCGGCCCCCCACCGATTATATATTCAGAAAAGCGTCGAAATTACTTCCCGCCTACTCGACACTTCCCCCACTTTCACAACTCTTGGTCCTTTGGGACACATATCATTTCCCCTTTTTCATATCAGTCCATCTGATATTGCATCGAGTGGAAAGTTATCGCGGTTAGCGAATTTCCGTCATGCCCAAGAATAAGGGAAAGGTAAGAACAGGATTTTTTTTGACACAAGTCGCCCCCGCCTTGTTAGACTTTTTTCTGCTTCTCCCGTGTGTGCTTTACTCGGTGCCATAACAACTCCCAAATCGCCACCCCTTGTACCTGGGAGGTGGCTTTTGGCTCTATAAGTTGCCTTGGGATTTAGGAAGCGCTTGCAATGGAATGTTTACACAGAGCACAGGCTAACAGTATCTGTACAGGGCGGTAAGAACCGTCGTCGTGGAAAGAACGAGAACGACAACGAGAAGCGTGAACTCGTGTTCAAGGAAGAAGGCCAGGAGTATGCCCAGGTTGTGAAGATGCTTGGTAACGGCCGTCTCGAGGCGCTGTGCTTCGACGGCGAGAAGCGTCTGGCGCACATCCGTGGCAAGCTCAGGAAGAAGGTCTGGATCAACCAGGGTGATATCATCCTTCTCTCTCTCCGTGATTATCAGGACGAAAAGGGCGACGTTATCATGAAGTACACCGCCGATGAGGCCAGAAGTCTTAAGGCCTACGGCGAGCTGCCCGAACACGCCAAGATTAACGAGACCGATACCTACGGCCACGAAGGCTTCGAGGACAACGTCGAGTTCGACGAGGACCGCGAGAGCGAAGACGAGAAGGAGATCGATGTCGACGAGCTCTAAAAACCCTCATCCCTTTGGATTCAGCCCTGCGAGAGCTACTGGGGATCCTGTTCGCCGGCCCCTTTTTTCTCTTTCTCAAAGCCAAGCTATTTCCTTCCTAGGAAACCCGACAGGCTTCCTTCTGTGAAGGGTCTTTCTTGCGTCAGGCAGGAGCCTGACGGTTGGTTTTATCATTATGCCATCTGTTTCCTGGGAAGGAGACCAGAAAGGACTAGGGGCTGCTGCCTTCCCGCTTCGCTTGGGGACCTACCACTGCCCCAGTGCTCCTTCCAAAAGTCAGGGTATGAATCATGGGTAGGAAATTCTTGGAGTTCTACATGATAAACTTGATTGGCTTTTTGGCCAAAGGTCATATTTATTATGAGGGACAACCTCGGATTTCCGCAGAGAATTGGTTGCGACGCATATCAAAAGAGACCGACTGTACTCAGCGTGTTTCGTGTTGGCAATTCTTTTGTCTGTTCCCTTTTGCTACTTCGTTCCTTTTAATTCAAAACTTGGATGATAGATTCATGACAAGGTTACGAGAATACAAAAAAGTCTGGACATACACAGGTTATGCCTTTTAAGTCCTATCTATAAACACTATATGTAGCCCATCGACTAGCTCTTCAGTAGCTGGACTCGCAAGCTAGTAGAAAGTAGATGCAGGTTAGCTTTCATCGAACACACTCTTCTGGAAGAAGTTGACGATCTTGCGTGCGGCTTCTGTTCCCACAAGAGGGTCCAATTGCTCAACACCCATATTAGCGATCTCCGAGATATTGCCCGTCTCAAGAATAAGCCGTTCGAGGACACTCGGTGTCACGCCCGGAACGGCTCGGAGCATATCCTGAGGAAGGAGATTGAAGGTACGGTGCTCAATACCAGCTGCAGCCATGACATTACCAGAGTCGGAGCCAGCTGCAATGTCCATGTCTAGCCCGATCTGAACTGCTCGGATAGGATCTGGCTCCGGGTTGTTCTTCTTGAGTTCCGCGAAGATCTCCGCAGTCTGGTAAGGAGAGGATGACCAAATAACCTTTAAGCGAGGGAATGCGAGGGTGAGAAGGACGAGAAGATGTTGAGCGGACTTCGGGCTAGAGGGGTTAACGAGCGAATTGCTGGCAGACAAGGTCGTGGTCGCAGTTCCGGAAGAAGAGAAACCATAATCTGTTAGGAAAGTCGTTCCTGGTGTTGTTGCGGATGCGAATGCATCGAAGGTAAACGACTTGTTCTGGTCAAATTCAATCAGAAGAAGTGGGTTCTTGTAATGCTGAAGCATCGTCTCTGCTTGGTTGTAGAGACGGCCATTCTTGAGGGAAGTGATCAAGTCACGAATCGATTTGCGTTCAACACAGATATCCGGGGTAAGGATATAGTCGCCCACTGTCAGCTGGCATGGGACAATGATCATGTTATTACCGTGTAGCAGAGATGGAAGAGCACTTCTAAATTCTCGTACGTCCACCACGACTCGAGGTGGTGATGCTGTTGCAGCTAGCCGCCCACCTCCAGCAATACGTGTGTTGACAGTGCGCAGGAATTGCTCTTGAGGGTCTTCAAAACCCTTGTCGTGTGTGAGAGTGACAGCCATGTTCTGTGTGTATCATGTTAGTAGATAGTTTCACAGAAGTAGTTGCAAGTGAACATCTTACGCCTTTCTCTTTAATGAGTTTTGTGAATGAGTCTTTCTCGCGTCGGACTGCGCTAAGGTACCGCTGCTCTTCGACAGATCCTCCATAGTACATAAAGTACACTCGTACGTTCCGCCCAACATGAGAGCTGCGATAGACTTCCACTCGTCGGATGAACGCCGAATCGGGTTCATACATAATGATGTACCTCGGCCGCACTTCTTCCAATATGTGCTCGTCCATGTCACCGTCGTAGGGGTGTATCATGGTTAGATCATCCATATCGTATAGCTCATAGAAATCTTCCATATCCTCCAGATCGTCAAAAATGATCTCCTCCTTCAGGACCTCCTCGACTTCCGTGGGTTGGATCTCTTCCAGTAAGTTCGAGACTTGGCCAGGCAATTCAACATCTGTCTGTACACTGCTATTCGGTACACGGCCAGAGGCAGATGAAACAGCACCTCCGCCACGGACTCGGCGTCGTTTGTTTGGAGGAGCTCGCCCTTGTTGAGCGGATGATCCAGGCGAGTCTTGGCTTTTCCTAGCCTGAGACTCGTCATTTGTTGGTTTCGAAGTTAAATTTTTTGTCACATTAGACAGAGATGTCTTCCAATTGAGGTAGTCCCGCAGTCTCCTACGCATCATGACCTGTGCAGAGCCCTTTCTAGTGATGTCACCAATGTCTTTGTCGTCTTCATTCTCGTCATTGATATGGGCATGCATTGTCCCCAAATACTCCCGAAGCTGTCGGCAAGTTCGTTGGTCAGTACACATGATCAATACTGTGCTGTTTGACTCGTCCACATTGACTGGGTTGAGATATGCATCATTTTCTATCTCCTCCAGCACTTCTGCCAGGACTTCCCACTTAGGTTGTTCTTCCAAGACGGGTTGAAGAGTAGTAGGGAACGAATTCATTGATGAGCGAGCCACGTCATTGCCTATCTTTCCTTGATATGCCCTAGACTTAGCAGTCTGGAACAGAACGTGAGCTGCATCAAGGAACAGCCATGGTGAATAGTTATGCCTTGTGGACCCAGGAGGAGGAGAATGCGCAGTTACGATAGTATCCAGATATTTCACGAATGATACAGAATCGTACGTCAGCAACGCACTAGTGTTAAGTTAGAGGCTATACGATGCTTAGCTGATGAGGGGTCGTCACTGAACTTACTGGAGAATCGCCCTGAGATCGCTCAAGTCGCTAACAATCTGCCTGGTCCTGAACGTAACCCGATGCCATATGGGGTCTAACTGCCGTCTGATCATGATGTCAAAGCTCCTATGCAGAGCACTGTCCAAAGTCCAGTCTGCCATGTCCAGGCCAGTGTTGGCTTTCTTCAGTTCTCCGATGCATATTTCCACACATTCAAGGACTGCATTCTGCATTTCACGCATCTTGTCGCTCATCGGAACCTCAAGCTCGATGACCTCAGCTTTTCTGTGGCCTTCGAGGGACTCGGCAACAGTAACATGAAATCGCGGCCATAACGAGGCTTTGCGAAGGAAAAGATTGCGCATAGAATTGGCTAAGGGTGCGAATCCCGTTGTGAATGGTTCAGGGGCGTCGGAAAATGCCTTCAGGAACCCACTTTTGTTGATTTGTCGGAATATTCGAATGATGAAAGCTTCCGTTGAAGTGGCCAGAATCCTGGAAGGCGATTAATAAATAGTTACGGCAAGTCAAAAGTAGGGCTCCTTACTTGTCAGCATGCAGCACAACCATTCCCGTAATCTTTTCAGGATCAAGGAGCTCTGTAGAAGCCAATGTCAGGCATTTACTACCACATATAAAACTACTCCGTAAACATACTTGATAGTAGATCTACAACCAGTATCCTGGATGTCACACTCAGGATACCGCCTTCAGCATATATTCTCTCCCTCATGGAAACAGAGGCTCTCTCGGTGTTGACCACCTTGAGGCCTCTGGCGAAGGGGGTTTTGCTCATGGCATAGTGTTCTGCCAATGCTGTCTGGCTATTAGCGTCGGTATATCCTAATTGAGGCCCTTTGGATAAGCTGGGGGGTCCTTTCACATACCTTCGCCGATCCATTCATTCTCTCGATCATCAGCACCGACTACCAAGACTAGATTATTCCCTGCAGCATCATAGAAATGTAAGAGATTAGTCACTAAGCGTAATAGCCCAAGGCCCCGGGCAAGGATGACCAATTCATCCTCGGTGCGCAGTTCGGTGAAGATGTCCTGCTGATATTGCTGGGTTTGATGCTGTCAGTGATACCAAAGCGACTTGCGGTGTACAAGTGTAATAAATGAGGGTACTTACTAAAGGCAAGGACAGCTTCACCGGGACATTTGTACGTTCCGGCGGCATGAGGAGCCTCTTAACGCGACGAAGACATGCACTTGTCGCGCAATTAGGAGCAAAGTGAACACGAAGTCACGTGTCTATGATGTAATTAAGCGTCTGAATAAAATCAAGTATGTACTTCATCGCATTACTGGTATGCTGGTCAATGAATGTAGTTCTATTCCGTGCTGGAGGATAATAATAATTGGTATCGTCAAGAGCCGATGTCGTTTATTCTATGTACGACTACTACGACAATCTTTGAGTCTGATAAATAATACATATGAAATTGCTTCCTGTATCATTGTACAGAATCAACCAGACTAGTGACAGTCCTACAAAACATTTCCGCTACACATCATGATTCATGATAATGAAAGTCCCATCGTGGTCATCCGTTAGAGCTCTGGTTCATTTGTTCAGCTCTTTCTTGCGTGCTTCGATTTCTTCCCGGGAAGCTTTGGGTGGCATATCTGCAGGTTTCAGTTAATCTGCTAAGAATGTACAAAAGATATCACAGTACTTACTATCTGGAATTTGTGGTCCTTTAGAAAGATGGTCCTGAGCAGTGGCCTTCTGCGGTTCATTCTGGTTGGAGCTATTGCTGGCTGTTGATGGCAAATTGGTGGTGTCCGAAGGAATGACCGGCATCTTGGAGTGGAGTGTAAGTAACCTAGTGAATAAACTTCTGTTGCAAAGCAGGGTGTAATAAGTAGCCAGGTAAGAAGAAGTTCTATGATTAATTTGTCTGATGATGGTGCAGAGTTGTGTTTAGTTACGATTTAAATAGTAGTAGTAGTAGTAGTTTTGAAGAGGAAACGGGATGACGTCGACTGGAAATCAACCACCTGACATTGAATTTAATTAACGAAACGACAGTGACATACGGACTGTTCCAGAATTGATCTACTCTCAATATGACAGGTCCGGGAATAATTTGTGGTCATGGTTATAAACGAGTAAATACTGAAAAGAAGGATTTGCGATTAAACTGATTACGAAACGCAATAGGTACATACAACCTCAACTCTTCTCCTCGGCACCATCTAGTCTGTAGAGATGAGCAGAATTGTAGTCCAAGAAAATGAAATAAGAATACTCCGTACATACCTCGTGTTTGAGGAGTAATGCCCTACATTCTCTCCAAGTTCCCCACTCGGGCCTTAAGTGGGACTGGAAATGGAGTTAGTGGCACTGTAGTAGAAACTTAGCGGTAGCATTAGTGGTAGTGTGCCTCTCTCCCTCTTTCTGCTACTTGACCTCTTCTGACTTCCCCTCAAGGCTGATTTCTCCCAACAACCAACAATTCAACTACCCATAAGCATACACATTACTCGCCCACGGCCCCCGTTCCTCCTCTTGAACTCACCCACGATCAATCTTTCAAGACTTGATCGAACACCCGGAGAAATTGCCCCTCCTCTCTAGCCGGAGTTTGTTCTTGGCCGCATCAGCGATTATCCGTGCCTGAAAGTCGAGTGCACTTTTACACTTCTGCCTGGGGCAACTTCACCGACTCCTGCAATGCGTTATCGAGAAGTTCCTTAAGAAACATTAACGGCGCTGCATACCCTCTAATTCCGTTCCCGGTATTCTTGAACTAGCTCTTCGTGGTCCGTCATGCCATCTATCCTCAGTGACGCCGACAAAGAAACCGTCAAGAGGACTGTCCCCAAACCGGCGAACAAGATTCATGCTGTAGCTGTTGCGCGACTATATGTGGCCTACCCGGATCCTCAAAAATGGACATACACAGGTCTACAGGGTGCCGTCGTCCTGGCGAATGATTTAGTCGGGCGGACCTTTTGGTTGAAGCTGGTGGATGTATCGGTGAGTAACCATTCTTGTCTCGATGGCCCCTTGACCTTTTCCCAGACTGCTAATGATTCCGGTTATTCCGAGCCATAGCCCGCTGGACGAGGTGTTATCTGGGACCAGGAGATCTACGATAATTTCCCCTATAACCAGGACCGAACATTCTTTCACACGTTTGAGTTGGAAGAGTGTGCCGCTGGTTTATCCTTTGCTGATGAGAAGGAAGCTAAAACGTTCATCAAGAAAATGCAAGAGCGGGAGAAAAATGCGAGCAAAGAAACTCGGCAGACACCTTTTGCATCCACTCGTGGTCAAGGCCCCGCTCCCATAGCAAATGGTAAACATGGCGTAGGACGGTCGATTTTCGGGAGCCTGCTAGGCCATCGGTCAACATCGGGGTCAAATGCGCCTCCACCAGTAGCACATACAGAACCTCCTTCTGCGCCTTCCATTCAAGTCGCACCTCCCCCACCGAGCAGTCCCCCACGCAAGCCCTTGCCCTTCGACACCAGTGATCCGTCCTGGAAAGGTCTTCTGGACGAACTCTTGCAGATGGGAATTACGGAAGACCAGATCGCAGAGAATTCGGACTTTATCAAGGCATATATAGAGCAGAAACAAAGCAACGGGGTCGATTCTACTCCGTCTCCAGCTGAGGACAAAAGGGGCAAAGCTCCCCCTCCGCCTCCTCCATCGGCGCCTCCTGCTCCTAAGTCAACCTCTATAAGCCCGCAACATACAGGTAATAGTACGGGTAGTCGACGAGGCGCTCCGCCACCACCTCCACCGTCACGAAGAACTCGTGCTGAGGCAGAGGAAGAGTCGCCTGCATCCACTCGCGAACCATCTCCGCCCCGGCCCAGATTCCGAGCGCCGCCTCCAATTGCAGATGCTGGCAAATTTGCGCACACGAATGGGCCCCCTCTTCCCGGCCGACAGCGAGCGTCATCGGGCACGACCCCTGGGCCTCCTCCCCCACCACGACCTCCAAAGACTCCCATGGATGACAGTCAACCGCGGTTTGGGGTGCCTCCACCTTTCGGAGGGGAGCGAAAGGTGTCCGCTCCTCCAGCACCACCAAGCCGTAACACGGCGCCTCCAGGGCCACCACCACGGCCACCTCCCCGCACGTCAAGCCCTGCAGTACCGCCGCAGCTTCCTCCGAAAGTGCCTCATGCACCGGCCTCAACGCCAGCACCTCCACCACCACCACCCCCGAGAAGTCCGGCCAGCCAACCGCCTCCTCCTCCGCCTGTACCAGCTGCTTCCCGGCCTACGCCCCCTCCACCTGCGTCCAGTGCGGTGCCCCCTCCACCACCACCACCACCGCCTTCATCAAGCCCAAGTCCTTCTGTACCCCCTCCCCCTCCCCCTCCATCAAGCAGAGGCCCTCCAGCTCCTCCACCGCCACCCCCATCTTCGAGCATCCCTCCGCCTCCGCCTCCACCCGGCCGTGGTGGAGCAGCTCCACCTTTGCCCACACCCTCTGGTGGAAGAGACGACCTTATGGCTGCCATTAGGGCATCCGGAGGCAAGGGTGGCGGAGGCTTGCGGAAAGTCCAAGACACCGACAAAAAGGATCGCAGTGCGGCGATGGTTCCTGGGTCTGCCAACGAATCATCCGCAGCTTCAGCAGGGGGTGGTGCTGCCCAGGGTGGTATGGCAGGCGCTCTTAAAGCCGCTCTGGACAAGAGAAAGCAGAAAGTTAGCGGTAGTGGTAAGTTCATTATTTGCCTATTGATAGGTGACGCGTCCTAATCTAGCGTACAGATGACGAAAAGGAAGACGACGATGATTGGTAAACTCGGTGGCCACTTCTCAATTTTTGCTTCATGTGTTGCTGTGGGTTAGACCGGTCTAGTTTCGCTTGATACCTACATATTGCAGCGTTCTTCGTTTCAATATTCAGCATTATTCTTCAACTGAGCAGGTGTCGGTTGGATTTCCCACCCCCCTGAAAAGGCTCCTTCATGTAACAAAAGTAATGTCTTACAATAGTCTGGGATCCGACGAGCAAGCATCTAACTCCCTACCGAAGAAGTAGAAGTAGAAGTAGAATAAATGTTTGTTGTAGTTGGAGATATAGTTGCGGAACATTATTGACCCGAGATGGTCCGCGCGGCGCAACTCCATGTAGGAAAAAAAGAGGGCCGAGCAATACTGCGGATTGAAGAGGGAGAAAGAGACGGTAGCACTTCGATGGTGGCTTGTTGATCTAGACAAGTCCGAAATGCTATCCCCGCCACCTTTGAAACCGGCAGTTCCCTCAGCGTCGCTACTCCGATACCTGCGCTCCCAGTCAGAGAATACCCATGTCTTCACATCGGCATGCAGAACCTCCCGCAAGCCGCAAGTTCATAACCAGCCATCCCGTATGCTCGCATTGAGAAATACATCTAGCTGGGCATATATTACGCCGCTACGATGTCGCGCCACGTTAGAGGCAAACATCCTTCCCGTTTCAACCATTTCTAGAAGCCGTGGTTCGTCGCGATATCGAGCTTCGCTGGATCAATCTCCGTCCCCAATCACCGTGTTTTCTCGGGCTACACACACGAAGAGTCGCCCATTACTTCGCAGGCTATTTGACCTACGACGTAGCAAAGCGGCCGCGGAAGCCAAATTGAACCGCGCCGGCGGTCCTGCCTTGGTCGACGAGGGAGCAGAAGGCCTGAATTTCGGACGTGGATTAGCGGCAAAGGCTTCCAACGAGCTGCGATTGCGATGCACTGAGTTCGATAACAACGGCAATGTTACACTTGTAAATGGAGAGTTTAGGAAAAGTGAGCTCATCGCAAAGGTTGGTAACTGCCCCTCTTCTAAACGGTTGCGACTTTACTTTGGACAACATGAAAGCTAAATGGGACTTAAAAAAAGTATGGCCTCCTCCCTCGAGACCTTCGCAAAATTGACTCTTCGACCTTGCCCCACATTCTTGTACGACCGAGTGCTATCCTTATCAACCTTCTACATCTTCGCGTGCTGATCAAGGCCGATCGGGTTTTGGTCTTTGATGCCTACGGATCCACCGATTCATATATGCAGTCGCTGTTTGTATATGATCTGGAAGGAAAGCTACGTCAGAAGCAATCGCAGGGTGCCCAAGCTCTTCCTTATGAGTTCCGCGCTCTCGAAGCTGTGTTGATCAGCGTCACAACCGGTCTTGAAGAGGAGTTTAATGGTGTTCGAGAGCCCGTGGTGCGCGTCCTTCGGGCCTTGGAAGAGGACATCGATAGGGATAAGCTTAGGCACCTGTTGATCTACTCGAAGAAATTGGGTAGTTTTGAGCAGAAAGCTCGACTGGTGCGGGATGCAATCGATGATTTGCTGGAAGCCGATGATGACTTGGCGGCGATGTATTTGACTGAGCGTGCAGAGGGCGTTCAAAGACAGGAGCACGACCATCAAGAAGTTGAAATGCTTCTGGAGTCGTACCACAAGGTCTGTGACGAAATTGTTCAGGCCAGTGGTAACTTAGTGACCGGTATTCGTAATACGGAAGAAGTGTAAGTTGCCGCTCTTTTTTTTTTATTTTTTTTATTTTTTTTTTTAGTTTTCTTCTTAACCTAGATATGCCTATGCGCAGACTCGCTGATTTTCGCTTAGTGTGAAAGCTATCCTCGACGCCAATCGCAACTCTCTCATGCTGCTCGATCTGAAGTTCAGCATTGGTACGCTGGGACTTGCAACAGGAACTTTATTCTCTGCCCTTTATGGTATGAATCTTAAGAACTTCATTGAAGAGTCCGACTTCGGATTCGGAGGAGTCTCCGTTATATGCTTTGCGATAACCGCAGTCGTCTGCGTATATGGGCTAGCGAAGCTGCGCAAGCTTCAGCGTGTCCGGATGTGGGGTGAGGCCGGCGTAGGTGGTTCACCAATGGTTTCCCTTCCCACTCGAAACAGCGCACTCACGGCACACCGGTCCAACTGGCGAGCGGACTCCATTGAGCCGGTCTGGGGTAGTCTTCCAGGCGAAGGTCGCGCCGAGAGAATCAGACGGTTAAAAGACAGCGCTGCGGCCGCCGCTGCCAAATCTGCTGCCACCGAACCTACTGCGCAGCGAGCAGCAGCTTTGAGGAATGCGACCAAGTCGCAACCAAAGCAGTCCGGTGATGCCGCAACCCATGAGGCTGCTACTAACATCGGTGGTGACTCTGCGTAGAGCATATTTACCATTATCAATCTTCAATGCCAGTTCGTTGTATCCCTCGGATCAGCCGCGGTCATTCGATGCTGGTGATTTGCCATGATTTTTCACATAACTGACGTATCTATCGCATGGTTGGGTGTTGGGTGGGTGGCATTCTTGCTTTTCGTTTGATATTGCCTGGACACAAGTAACTTTCAAGGGTTTAATGTGTTAATGTGTCTAGAGTACCTCTTCTCTCACTGATAGACGTTTTTTACCATTCTCGGGAATTCTCGGATCAAGTTTTCCGTATTGTGTTCATAGATTTAGATCGTTGGGGAAAGCTCACCTCTATGTACATTAACATCACTCAATCTACAAACTATATACCCCAAGTTATCCCTAACACACGATCACAGACCTACCGTCATCAGTCAAAGCAGCGCCGACTCTGATAAAAGCAGCGGAAGAAAGGACAAAGAAATTGGTCAAGTGTGATATGCCCCGAGTATCATATAGAAACTAAGTTAATGTCCTCGCTGGTTGCCCGCTCCCTGTCCTTTATGGATGCCCTTGGCTCGCTCAACCCAGATCCTAGCCGCGCCTGACACGCCTCCATCCCGTGAGCATTCCCGTTGAACTGCTGCCATCGCTTTGTCAAGAGCTGACTCAATGACTGCGTCACCGTTGCAGTCAAAAGTAGACCGTTGTTGGTTCCGTGTACGCCATTCCTTCGTTACTCGTTTGCGGCCGCCTATTACACCCATGTTGCGGGTACTAGGGATCCGAAGGAGCGTCTTCTCGACATCGTATCCTATTTCCTCGGCGATGGTTATTGCCTTCATGGTAAGGGAGCCGTACATGGATTTGTTGAAGCCTACGTCTGTTTGGGCCTCTTGTTTCGTCTTGCGGAGAGCTTTCAAATCTCCCATTGCCGGTTGTTCAGAATCAACGCCTTCATGTTGTGACGAGTCATTCTTATCAGGATCAGACTTCGACACTCTGGGCGGAGGATATCGATACCTCGCCCCCGACAGCGCATGCGAGCAACAAGGGATTGCAATAAACGGCAAAGGCGACTCCGGACACGCAAGGGTAGCCATAAGGGGCGTCCAGACCGTCAACTCATCCGCATGATTCGAAATAATGAAGGTATCCTTCTCAAACAAGCCCGAATGCGTCTCGACGCCCAAATCAGGCACTCCACCCGCCCCCACCATCGCGTGGGCAAAGGGTTTCGGGATATAGATTTCCTCCTTGAGTCGTGCCTGCACGAACTCGGGGAGGATCTTCCATGTCTTCCGACGACGGGCGTCAAAGCCCCAGCCCCGGTAGCCTTCCATGAGGAGGACGTACACGAGCACGCCGTTCCCGCACGCAACGTCCACAAAGCCTGGGAAGTTCGGGTCGTACTTTTCGGGCTCGTCTTCGTTCCGCTCTTCGCCCGGAACAGCTCCGTACATGCTTCGCCATAACTCGATCAGAAAGGCTGTTATTGCTAGGTCTTCGAAGACGTGCTTTGTTGGTTCGGTGTCTTCGACCCAGTCTCTACAGAGGTCTTTTCCGTACTTGAATTTGAGGCGGGAGTATGTGTTTTGGACTAGGTGTTGTGGGATTACGTTGTCTTTGCTGGGGTTATGGCTGCCCCCTTCGGTGGCTTCGGAGGGCTGTGGGTTGCGGGCGAGTCGAATCTGAGTATTCAGTAGGGAATGCAGGGTCCGCTCTAGGCGGGTTGGAATTGCTTCTTCTGGGTACGGCAAGAAGTGCAGAGATAGTGTTCCGGAGCCCGATCTAGCTTCTGCAGTCTCTGTAGCGTCATCGGTGAAGTCATACAAGTAGGCCAAAGAACGAAGCAGGGGATGATAGAAAGGAATCTCCTCCTTCGACGCTACATGCGGCGTATAAACGGCCAGGAAGCGCCTTAGCCGAGATTGTTGAGTAGCACTCTCGCTACCGGGAGTTATATCCGTTTCATAGAAGTGACAGGTTTGCTCTAGCGGTCGATCGAGCTTCGGGTTTCTGGGGATCAGTCTCCTGACCACTGTTCTGGTCAAGTTGAACCCGGCGACTTCTTTCGCCGTGATGGGCTCTACACGGTCTTCAGCGTCCGCGGTAGCTTCCACGCCGATGTTCGACGTCTGCGCAAATGACAGTTCCTTCTGCTGCGGCGTACTCAAGACGCCCTGGCTGTCGTAAAGAATATCTGCCCGGAACAGCTGTGTGGAGTTTATATTGATGTTCCCCAGGAGAAATATGGTCAGATCTTTCATAACCTCTGGCATAAACGGGAGTCCGTCCTCTAACAAATCTTTGGATGTCACCCATTCTTCAGTGGGTGTGTTATGCAGAATAGACGATGGCTCAAGTGTCTCTGGTAAGGGTTTTCCAGAGAGCTTTGTCACATCTCTGACGTTTTTATTTCTATGATTTTTCATTGTGTGCTGATTTTTGTGGTAGAACCAATGGACTTTTGGAAGACTAGAGGCGGCGACTTGTTGGTTTCCGCCTCATGGAGCACTCGTTTGAATGTAACCTGAGTAATGGTTAGTATACCACAAGCGTAGGTGGTTATAGTCTTACTTTTTGGATCAACGTTCCTTACAGAATATCTTATCATTATAGACTTCCTCGGGACATCATTGGCTACAGGCATCTCACCTTCGCTTAGTGGTCGGATTAGTCATGACGATGATGTAAGTAACCAAGTGGATTAAATAAGACAGATATGGTGGCAGCACCTCATGTCCAACAACCATGCTGGGCTGAAGGATACTGGTGTGACTAGGAAAATGAGCGTGAAATAAGCTGTAGAAAAGCGGTGTGCCACCGAGGTGTAAATTGGTATAGTTGTGAACAATATCATCAAATCATTTCCCCATCCATGCGATCGGATCTACTCTCTCTAAAAGCATTATTTGATAGATGATAAACTTAAGTTAGCAACCAAAGGCTATCCGATGTATATCTTACCTGCATTGATTCTCGCGATCACTCACTGGCCAATTCCAGTAAGCTCCTATGACATGACGAGATAGATGCATTGCATGCTAACTCAAGAATCATGGCATTTCGGACCTTCCCACCCCAGAGCAGGCCCGCATTGATTGGTGCATGTCAAATGCACTTACCTAATGATTATACCTCCTGCATGAATTCGCTTTGCTGTTCAGCTGTCATCTTCAAGCTTGGTGGAGGAGGGCGCGTTCAGTGTCGTCAATTGTTAATGTCCTGATGCTTATGGTGACCCTAGCATTCCTTGGATATGATAGCGTCCTGAGCGACCAGATCTCTGGCACATTGAACCTCGCTAGAATATTACGGATAGTGCTGGAAGGGAGACGTCCTCCTTCCGATCTGCATGAGAGTGCGCTGCATGCAAAGCCCCACAATCGATGATCCCAGCAACCAAGCGCGCGCTCGTTTAGAACGGCCACGGCTCAAGGAATGGTCCAGATCTCACCCGCCATTGGTGAATGACATGTTGCATCATGCAGATTATATGCTCTTAGCACCTTCGGCAGTCTGGGAATTGGTTGTTTCTGGGATTTGAAAGAGGATACTAGTTTCCGCCCAGCTAGGATGTGCGAACAGTGTCTTACCGCCAGAGTCAAGACTTCCAGGGTACCGTAGTAGATCTGTTTACTACGGGATTGACTTTCTTGATGAGGGGTGCTTCCTGCGATTGGATCAACCATTATTGGCTGCAGCTTGCAGTTTCTCGTTGACTCAATGGCTGGGATGAGGTATGTGCTGTGGGAGTTTACACCCGGCGGTAAGGTAGAATGTACTTAGGTAGAGGGAGGCCTATCCTGGGTGCTGTCGTTCATCCACTTTCTCACTGCAATTGAGCCTACAGCTGATGCCGGGCTTGCTGTGTTGACCTTGAATCTCTGCCACCACCAACAAGAAGCCGAAGACATTTAACCATGGGAGAAAATGGCCCGATCCTTGAGCCTTGGATGCCTCCCCAGGCACCACAGGCATTTCCTCCTGGTAAAGGCAACATATATCCCTTCGGGGAGCCGCATGCAAGTTATCCCTTAACTCATTTTGATAAAGCAGATACTGACCCTAACCAGGCCGTTAGCGTATCTCTACCAACATGGGACTCAGTGCTTGGATTGTCTCGAAAAGAGAAATGGCTCTTGGACCAACTTGAATGGAGCTATCCACGGTAAGTTCCATGTTCTCACTCTGATAGGAGCGTTCTCATCTAAGGAATCAAGATTCTATCTTAACAGGCCCATTCGCGACCTCTCTGATACAGTTCTCCGCCGACTCCAGATCAATGATACCACAATCTCCTGCATGGTATTCTCGTCTGGTGCTGCTGGACACCAATGCGCCACAATACTCAAGACATTACCCCCCGAGAATCCGTTTACAATCGAAGTAGTTCGATTTGTCATGCCTCTGGAGTCAAATCTGGGAGACACCAGTGCCCACTGGGCCAACTTCACTGCAGTCTTATACCCATCTGATCTGTTGAAGGCGGCCATGGCATTCTGGCGGGATACCGGCTCAGGATTATCAACACGTCATGCAGAGTTCTGTCTGGAAGAGTTCGACTATCTTGACTCTGACTCTGCGACTCCGGCATACCGAACCCCAGCTTCGCGGAAGAGATGTCGGAGCGAGACCCCGGTATATCTTACATGGATGCGAGCCGCAGCTGGAAACTCGCACGAGGTGAAATCATTCCTTGCCAGCATTGCCACGTCTGAGCAGCCGGGACAGCCAACTGTGAGCCCAGACGATGTGTTCCTGTATCCTACCGGAATGAACGCTATATACACGCTTTCGGATGCTCTAGCTTCACCAAAATACAAGGTTGCTATGTACGGGTAAGTGTCTCTCATGGACTTTGACGCGATGCCATCCCAAGCAATTTTAACGAGACACTTCATAGATGGTTATACCCAGAAACAGTCGACGTCGTCCGACGCGGTACATGGGCAGAGTGTCTCTCCTACAAATACGGCACAGAGGAAGAGTTGGATCGCTTGGAGGCCCTCCTGCAATCAGGCCAACAGATCCGAGCATTGTTCTGTGAACTGCCCAGCAACATCACATTGGCATCACCCAATCTCCGTCGCATTCGCGCACTGGCAGATCAATACGGCTTCGTTGTCGCCTGTGACGACACCGTTGCCGGCTATGTCAACATCGATGCCCTTCCTTATGTAGACGCCATGATGTCCAGTCTTACGAAGACATTCAGCGGAGCATCAAACGTCACCGGTGGAGGGTAAGTCCAGCTCATATACCTAGACCATTAAACCATTTACCTCAACCCCCTAATTAACCATCTACCGCAGTCTTGTAATAAACCCCACCTCCCGGCACCACGACCATATCCACGCCGCCTTATCCAAGAACCAAGACACCTATTTCCCACTTGACTTGGACACACTCAAACAAAACAGCAAGAACATTGTCTGGCGCGTGAAGCACTGCAACCAGAACACGCTTCCATTCGTCGAGCTCTTCAAAGCCCACCCCGCCATCGCCGAAGTAAACCACCCGTCCATCGCGCCAACGTCAGCCTTGTACAAGAGCGTGATGCGCAAGGACGGCGGCTACGGCAACGTTCTGAGCATTGTCTTCCATGATCCGCGCACAGCAGAGCACTTCTATAACGTCTTCAACGTCTGCAAGGGGTCCAGCTTCGGGACGAACTTCACGTTGGCTATTCCGTATGTCCAACTAGCCAATTACTGGAATCAAGATAAGGTTGCGAAGCACGGGGTGCCGAGGCATATTATTCGGATTAGCGTTGGGCTTGAGGATTCGAGGCAGATTGTGGGGACGGTGAAGAAGGCGCTCAAGAGTGTGGATGAGTTTGAGGTGAAGAAGGGGGTCTTAATTGATCAGGTATAGATTTTCTATTATGATAAATATGTCAATCAATTGTTCATATCCCATTACCATCATCAAATCTACGAATGCATACATTCTCAAACCCCAAACCTTACAATTTATATTCAAATAACCCTAAAAGAAAAATCTTATACCAAGCACCAATGAATGTATCTCCCCTCATGAGACATCCAGTACAGCCACTCACATCATTCTCACACTCATCTACTTCTCCACATAAAAAAAAAATTGAAATATAATAAAATAAAAATAAAAATAAATACAAAAACCATATATAAATCCCTCAATTACAAATCAATCCCCTACAACCCCCCCCCCCAAAAAAAACCACAACAAAATGATATACAAATGCTTAGCCAAACAACACCCAAGCCCAAAAGCGCCCCACCCAGTTACTAGCAACCCCGATCCATGACGCAATAACCCCCACCAAGCCCTAGTACCTCCTCTACCTACCCTACCCTCCAACAACCCCAATCCAACATAATAACATCCCCTACCCTACACCTCAGAACTCTAGATTAAATTTAATACTACTATACATACAGTACATCCCCTGCTCACCCCAAGATCGAAAAGAAAAGGAAAAAAAAAATGGTCCCAAGATGCTTCATAATCCGACACGGCGAAACCGAATGGTCCCTCAACGGCCGACACACAGGCCTCACGGATCTTGCCCTCACACCTAACGGTGAGAAACGAGTCAAAGCAACTGGAAAAGCTCTGGTTGGTAATGATCGGTTGATTGCGCCGAGGAAATTGGTTCATGTGTATGCTTTTTTTTTTTTTCCCCTTTTCTTCGCTTCTCATTTTCTCCCGTTTCTCTTGCTTTATTGTTTTTGTTGTTTTGTTGGGTTAATTGATTATTGGGGTTGAGTTAATGTGATTGATAAAATTAGGTATGTCTCGCCGCGGGCGCGAGCGCAGCGGACGCTGGAGTTACTTGAGATTGGGTGTCGGGAGAGATTACCGTGGAATGAGGCCCGGAAGAGTGAGGATGAGGAGCCGATTCGGACGGAGGCCAAGGTTGAGATTACAGAGGCAGTGAGGGAGTGGGATTATGGGGATTATGAGGGGTTGACGAGCAAGCAAATTAGGGAGATGAGGAAGGAGAATGGGGAAGAGCCTTGGGATATCTGGAGGGATGGCTGTCCTGGTGGAGAGTAAGTTCTGTTCTTCTTTTCTATTCCTTTAAACCCCCCCTCCTCCTTCCTTTTTATTTCTCTTGTGTTTTGGAATGAAGGAAGAGGATTGGTCGCTGTTGCATGTATGTATATATATATATATACATTATTCGCTAACTGACAATGTCACAATCAGATCCCCCGAAGACGTCGTCCGTCGTCTCGATGCCCTAATCGCCGATATCAGGAAGAAGTTCCACAGTCCTTGTTTCGACGGTGACAGTGAGCAAGGAGACGTCCTGATTGTCGCACACGGTCATATCCTACGGGCTTTTGCCATGCGCTGGACCGGGAAGCCGTTAACCGAGACCGCGCTGATTCTGGAAGCTGGAGGTGTGGGCACATTGAGGTGAGAAGAGAGAACCCCCATTGCGGTGCCACGAGCTGCGCTAACCGGCCCAGTTACGAACATCATAATATCGAGGAACCGGCGATTATCCTCGGAGGCGGTTTTGTGGTCGAGAATTAATGGGCGTGGTATCTATCGGTGTTACTGTGTATTGGATGACCCCCTCGAGGATAACCTATCCAAGCCATCAATCAGTAATTAGAATAGAGGCGTAATTCGGACGGATAGATAGACAGGTTGATATAAATGACTTTCAATAAAGAGAAAGAGGAAAGATAAACTTACTCATGCACTCCACTAAACCAAAGTACTCATCAATCACGATTCACTTTCCTTCTTATCCGCATTACCCTTGACACCCTCCTCTCCCAACACCTTGGCCGATCCCATAAACAGAGCTCCAACATAACCGCCCAGGAACCGCATATCCTCTGCCTGCACAGAAGTCATACGGAGCAGGTTTTGTGTGTCCGCCAGATTGGCGTTCAGCTGCTCCAACTGAGCCTGCAGGTTCGCATACTGCCGAGTCTTAGCGGCGGACATCGATGAAGGACCGGCGGTGGTCGAAGACGGGGGAAGAATGGAATGGCGGGGGAGGTTTTGGGATTGGCTATAGTGGTGAGAAGGTGGCATTTTGCTCAAGATCTTAGTTTGTCCGCTGAATTCTTGTACGTGCTCGTTTATTATATCCGTGCGCAAAGCCTGTGCCTTTTCTTGGTTTAACCTGAAAAGTGAAACGATGTGAAAGGAAATGGGTCAAGTTTGTTTACACTCGGTGTGGCGTCGCTTTAGGGATTAAATCCACATCAGTCACGTGGGGGGACCGGAAACTGAACTCCCCCAATCATGAGCTGAACAATTAATCTATATCATGCTCGGTTGTGCATATACAACACCATATAATCGACTATACATTAGACAGTCGTCTTTGTTTTTGTTATGCAAACGTTTGGATCATTTAAAACACTCTCGTCATGACATGGCAGGATCACCGTCTATGTTATCATGCGAACTTCAAGTCTCGTTTATTGTCAATGACATGGTCCTAATCGAATGATAGCGTCCGTGTCAAGACTTCAGCTCGGCTCTCTCGTCAATATCTTGCAAGAACACGAACCCAGCCAATTCAGATCACTCAATCAACCGAATAAATCAGACTCCTGCTCTTTTTGTGCGCCAGAAACCAGACCATGAACGTAGAGATTTCGGGGCTACTAGGATACTCCACACCAGAGCCCATAATAAAAGCAGACAGAATGGCTGAGGAAAAGGGAATAGAGGAAAACGAAGTAAGGAAAAAGGAAATGTGTCAAAGGAGGGCATGCATGTCACAACACAGTGGAGATGTTAGTGTAGGAGATACAACGAAATGAGGCGCCCACTAATGGTAGTGTACAACATTCTTTCATGCACGAAAAAAAAAAAAAAAAAGGAAATGAGATAGTCGTGGGTGACTGGAGATGGATGTTTGTGGTATAATTGCGAGAAGTCAAATCATACTTGTCGGATCGAGCTGTGTGCTCGCCTTCATTAAAATAGAGAGTGCTCAAAAAAAAGGTAAGGAAAGTAAAGTGAAAGCAAATGACCACATGCAACACGCGCCCGACCACTCCAAAGTAGTAGCATAAAACGAGAAGATGTCCCGTATGTCCCTCGGTGTATATGTAATGAACTGAACGAGAATATAAGGTCTTGAGTCCGCTCCTGCCCCCCTTGCCAAGCATCTTTTTAAAAAGAGATTCTTGTACAAAGCCAAAGGGGACCCCCACGGGCAGCGTCTTCCGGCCAGGGGAGGAAAGAATGGAACGCGAAGTAACCAGATGAGTACGTATAGAACAGGGTTCTAAAGCTCAGCTTTTATGAAAAGGGGGGGGAAACCGGAGGACGGCGGGCTGCGTCGATCAACGAACGGGCGTCGCAGCTTGGTGAGCATTCAAGCTGATTTGGCTGCTATGGGCTGAGGTTTCGGAATCAAGATTCGCACTGGCCCCACTATCACCACTCTCCGCGCTGGCGCTCGCACTTCCGGTCAGACTTCTATGCTTGGGAGTGCCCTTGGCTAAAGACGAATTGCTCACCCCATATTGTTGCTCAATTTGCTGCGGACCTACCGCATTACCTTGTCCAGGCGGATGTCTGGGGACTGGCGCCCGCATTTGTCCGGGCGGCGACGGTTGGCCGCCGCGAGGGCCGTTCGGTGGGCCTAGGCTTGGATCTTGGGATGTTCCTTGTCGGCCCATTCGAGGGCCAGGCGGACCGTAGGGAGGAGTTGCCGGAGACTGGCTGTTCCTCCTACTGGTTGGGTAAGGATGTGGTGGGTAGTCACCCATTCGACTGGCCGTCAGTGAATTAGCACGCGACCCTGCCTGAATGTGGTTTCTGTCGACCGCTCCATATCGATTCGATGCGTACGCCATCATAGGATTGTCCATGAGAGAATCATGAAGGCCAGGGATTTCCTGCATGATCCGATCGCTGGTACGTTTCCTTCCTCCGAAGTACCGGCTAAAGGACGACCCGGGCCTGCTACCGCCGCCGCCGCCGCCGCCATTATTTAAAGTGATTTCTGGGTTCTTACGGAGCTGACTGGCACTGGGGGCTGATTTCTTCGTCCGTCTCGATGTGATACTCAACATGTCCACTTGGTCCGGATCGATTGATGGGATCGGCAAAGTATCCATTGGATCGAAATAGTCATCCTCGTCCTCTTCATCAAATGTCGATCTCGGGGGTGGAGGTGGTCGCCGGGGACCTCGACGCATACCCATCTCCTGTTCTCTGATCTGCAACTCACGCTGTCGGATCGCCAGTTCTCGTTCCCTCAAAGCCAACTCAGCTGCGGAAGATGGAGGCCCGGGCGGCATATCCGGATAGCCGTTAGTGCCGTTCTGAGGCGGTACGCCATTCTCTGCAGCCACAGCTGCGGCTGTGGCAGCATCATCGTACATGACGAGGTGGCTGAACTCCTCAAGACCTTCCAATGAAGGGTCACGAGGAGGCATCCTGGCCATTTGCGGCTGTGCGCTCGGGGGTCTTGACATTCCTGGGTGGGGTGGTGGCCCACGTCTAGGCATCATGCCAGAAGGAGCCCTGCCTCCACGCATAGGGCCATTCATCGGTCCTCTCGGCGGTGCCGAAGACATCCGAGGTGGCGGTTGAGCCAGCACAGGTGGAGGAGATTCGTTGGTCCGGGGCTTACTCAAGTTCGTGGCATTGACATGATGAAGCACTGCGTAGAGAGTCTCAATCCGAGGGATACGGACACCTGATTCAGTCGCCAATTTGATTGGAGATCCGAGATATGTCTCAATTTCCATTGGACGGCGGGCTTGGAAGTCCTGATACATCGTACTTGGTGCACTATTGGCGGTCATCGTTTCAATCGTCTTCTTAGCAAAGTCATTCGGAAAAGAGCAGCCGTTCGCACGCGCAAGCTCGAGGAGCTCCTCAATGATGTCTGAGACAAGTTGGCGTACGCCGACCTTCTCGAGAAGTTGTGTGTGGTTGGAGGTTTCAAACATTACACTAGTGGGGTAGAAAGCAATAGGGCTGTAGCATCACGGTTAGTCAGACTCGGTCTTGGAGAGTAGACTTCTCTCGCGACTCACCCTATCATACGATCGAATTGCTCCTGTCTGATATTATCTGATACTTTGCAGTCCACTTGGCCAGAAGCCAGTGTCATCGCCAGTGCAGCAGCCATATCATTCTGAATTGTAGAAGGAATGCTGGTTTGCTTGCTTGTGGCACCAACCCAAATCTCCGATGAGTTTAGATGCTCGAACTCGCTGGCACCAATCTGAGAAATCTCCACCCCAGACACAAGCGAAAGGACGACGTTTGTAGGAAACCGCTGCTCTAGGTGTGATTCTACTCCCAATGTGTTCGTTGTGTTCACGAGGATACACGTATGTTGAGGAGTGACGACGGATTCGATGACTGAAGCCAGGTCGTAGACATCTGGCAGTGCCTTGACACACAGAATGACGTAGTCAAATGCGTTCTCGCGAGATGCGGCATCTTCGGGTGTGCGGACAACTGTATAGAAGAACTCACATTTAGTGTCTGAATAAAGAATACAGACCGTACGTAGCAAGGACCAACAATCCGACTCACCATGACGAGGCTTGAAGCGCTCATTACCGAAAGCTTTCGACCTAAATCACCGTTTATCAACGAATTACTCCAAAAACCGTAGATTTAAGAGTGACATACTTGAAGGATACTCCATATTGAGATACCGACTCATAGCCCGATTTCCACACTAGTGTCACGTCGCAGGAGGTCGTCGCCTGAAGTCTCCACGAGAGGAAGGCCGAGATAGCATTGCTGCCGACTAAACAGAGTCTAGTTAGATGACGGCCCATTCTGGGTACTCTGAAAGGTGATCTGGGTTGCAACAAAAGCCCATTTAGGGAATGACAGGGAATTTGTCTTCAAAAGGTAAATTGGAACAGTCTTGCCGGGGCAGTGCGAGTACGAACCTGATAAAATGCGCAAGCGCGGCGGAGGAGCCATAATTAGCGATCAAAAATGGAAGGAAGCTCTCCCGCTAGTCCACGATTGAAAAAAAAGGCGATGGACAGAGGATAGCAGGGAGACGAAACTCCAGGACAACGACTGGAGGCGCGATTGACGCTGCCTACCACGGGACGAAAGAACGCAATATCACGACCGAAGCCAGGGCGATTTCGTGACGATTAAAACAACGGATTATGAAAAGGACCAAAGAAAACGAAAGTAAGGGGAATCACCAAAGGACGATTAAAAATGGGTAAAGGGATTGAGGAAAGGGACCAAACGAAAGGAGGAATTAATCGTAGGGAGAGAAGGAGAGAAAGACAAGACAGTATAGTGAAAGGGGATGAGGGAAGGGAAAAAGGAAAAGAGGAGGACGCGAGAGATGACGGATGGAGAATAGTAGGAGTATAGTAGTAAGTAAATCGATGAAGAGAGTTGCTGGAAAGCAGATGTGCCAGCTTTGGGCGGAAAGGCAGCCCGAAAGTAAGCCTATGGAGCAGAATCTGTAAAGTTATCTCTTTTTTTTTTTTTTTTTTCTTACTCTCTTTTCGTATTTTCCTCTTTTTTTTTTACAATCTTAGTTTTCTTTACAATGACCAGGCTTAAACGGTCGTGGATCCCCCGCCAGGGCTCGAACCGGAAACGGAGTGCAGGGGAGACGAAATGACTGTCAACGGAGAGGGGGAGAATAGCGAAAACAGTTTCCTTACTATGAAAGGTAAAAAAAAAATAAAAAAAATAAAAAAAAGAGATCTGAGGAATGAATGATAAGGAAAGAAAAATAAAAAGAATAATAATAAAACAATAAACTAAAATTCAAAAAATGTCGAATCCCATACACACACCGAAGTCAATTCTTCTGTTAATTCCGTTAAGATAAGTTCGAAAAAGAAAAAAAAAAAAATCCCGTTTATTTTTAATCTTATTTAGGAGGCGAAACGGGGACGATGATTTCTGAGGACCATGGCTACTCCCAACAATTGTATGGCAACTCCCCCTGTTCTTTTTCTGGGTTCCAGTTCCTCTTAATCCTTACCTAATTAAACACAACTCACACTATAAACAAATATATTATTATGTACATAATAATAGAAATCAATCAATAAATGCCCTCTTATTTTTATATTTTTTTTTATTGTTATTATTATTATTTTCCTTTCGATTTCCTTCTGCTTAAATCTATACCCACAATTTTAATATTACTTTAGTCCCAGACAGAGATAGGTAGATACAAGTAGTACACCTCACTAGACCTTCCGGAGGACGGAGCGACATCATCACCAGCGTCATCACCTTAATCAAGACCGAAATGAAAAATAGAAAACAGAAAAATTATTAGAGTGGATGATTCATGAGACACGACAACACCCACTCAAGCCAACCATGATGCAGTAATCACCCAATCGACCGCAGCTGCACATCCTCCCGTCGAGAATCCCCACTCCAACCCACATCGTTTGTTGGATGGTCGAGGTCAGAAAACCGGGATAGCACCGCTTGTAATCGGACCCGGCGACATCGGATTGGCCTCTTGCGGAGGTCGATGGAGAACCTCATCGACTAGTCGGAACTAGATTATGGATGTGCTTTCCCAGCACTAAGTACTTTCTTGCGCTTAGTCCATGATAGCGCTAATAACTAACCTGGTTCTAGTAACGAGCTAGAATCACCCTAATGTCCAACACAGGAGAACGATACGAACAAAAGGAACTAACGGAGTCGTTCATACGGTGATATCCACCTCGTTCTAAGACATTTGCCTCTGTAGACATAATATAAACACTCTCCTCCTTCTCCATCTTTTACTTCCCATCTGCTCATTTTTCTAAGATATACTCCTCGGGGCCATCAGCTTCGGTCATGCAGACCAGCAACAATCCTCCTGGGAGGTTGAACTGGAATCACTGAAACAAAGAAGCCACGGACGCCGGAAGTGTCACCCTCCAGGAAAAAAATTACCCAGTCAAAAGCCCTTCAGAAGAAACGACCCATGCGCATGAAGCCGGTTCTTCGTGTGACAAAGGCTCAGCATGATAGATCCCGTGCCCTCTCATGGGCAATGTGGCTATCATCGTACACTGTTTCTTTCCTTTTTTTTTTTTGGCCCTGTTTTAGTGATGGGATTTCTGAATCAAGAGAGGGGTCACAACACCAGCTAACTCCTCTTCAACAAGACCTACTCTCTAACCTAATCTCAATCCTCAACCATGGGAAGAAGGGATATCCTGTCCCAGATCGGACATCACACTTTCGGGAAGGGGGAGGCGGTGTTGTTTCCTTCCGACATACCAATAAGCTCACCACCGGAGCAGGGATCGATCGACAAATTCCAGGGTCCGATTACTAAGGCCATAAGGTATAACTAAGCCGCTTGCAGTGACAACCTACCATTCAAGTAACTACTTCTTCTAGTCTAGACCACTCTTCATGGCCTTCCTATTTACGGGCTGCAGTGCAGGGATGCATGTTAGGTACATTCTGCCAGGTACTGTACCAAAGAACTTTTAGATAAACTTCTGAATGAAAACGAGCGCATGGAGAGCCCCCATGTGGTCCGGGTATTGTTTGGCGATCAAAGGCCATTGTTTGAAGTGGGATTAGAACTGAGGCAACGACGGGGCAGACAACCGGACAAAACCCAAGGCAACTAAGCTAAGGGCTCGTTTCGGATCTTTTGCATGGGGGGTGGTTTCTTCTTTGCTAGGTTTGCGATTAATTGAAACAATGGTGGAAGACGGGGGCGTCAGTTAATAATCAATCCAGTCGACTTACATAAGTATGATCGTGACGATCCCCATTGGAGGTCCTATGAATGTGCGGAGGATTCCAGTGGTGTAAGGTCAAGACGCTTGGTATTTATCATTTCAAATCTGAACATTCCCCATCCAATTGACAGAAGACTTGTTGTCCCTGTCAACCTTCAGACTATCAACATCCCCCCCCAAGGAACAGTCCCGTACGCAATCCATGACCTCATCATCATACAACGGATGAACAGAAGAAAAGAAGCAAACGAGCGAAGAAGGGAAAAAGATCCAAAACAACTCGGAAACCATGGTCCAGGCCTTTGGCGACGCCGATCACGCCGATTGTTCAAAACATCGGCCGTGGGTCCCCAATCTTGGCGGAATCTAGTGTGTACTCTTAGTTACCCAGTAGAACAAATCACATCCCACTCTCTTTAGCTCATGTTTCTATCTATGGTACTATCCAGTGGGTCAGGTACATATCGAATCTTCCAATAATAGCTGAATGAGATTTTCCTCGACGTTGCCCTTGCTTGTGAAAAGGGAAAGTATCGAGAGCTGAAGAATGTCCGGTTGCGGGCAGACATGATATGATGGTTGCAGCGTCGCATATCTTCCAGAAACCTGTCAATGAAAGGGACTGTGCATAAACAACGTCTCGTATAAGTCAGTTTTTATGCAATTCACAAAATGACGGCCGAATCGGGAGTACTCCCGCGCTATCTGCGTTCGGCGAACTCCAACAATGCCGACCGCCACCGGGTTCAACATCCCCTTTCTATCTAACAATCCATCGCTTCCTCAGGCCAGAGAGGGAGATGTCCATACAGCGTACGTCGTAGGCCACCTCAGCAGTGGGATATAAGCGACGAACTTTTGGTCGCGAAGACTGGGTAAGCATTGGTGCAGCCCCACATCAATCCGCACCCGATCGATCGAGTCCGTGACTCCCAAAACTGCCTAATTTTCTCCCAGGCAGACAAGACTAGGTATGTATGTACAAGGTACTCTATACTAGAGACAGGAGCAGTACGTCCGTTGAATTCAAAAAAGTGCCCGGCTCCTGGTTACATCCGTATGCAACAACCCCATGCACATAAGACCCGACATATATGACGGTTACACAGTCAACGCCATGTCTCAGGCTTCTATCTGGTGGGCTACTAGTAGTATAGTGAGTAGTGAGAACTACTAGTAGGGAGCGGGCGGAATCGAGTCAAGCCACACACGGTCGTGCCGATGCAAAAAAGATCCTCCAAAAGCGGCGGGAACAATTGCCACTTTGAGGTTAGTCAATCTTGAAGTAGTACATCCAAAAGAATAGATAAGAGTAAGAGGTCCCGAAGAGGACGAGATACACTGGACCAGCTCTGAAAGCGACCATTACCACCTGATCGGAGGAGGAAGAGGAAAAGAGAAAAGGAGACTTGGAACCTTCCCGAGTCATGACACCAGAGAGAAAAAAAAAAGAGAAGCAAAGAAAACGACCCCACTCCAAAGAGAAAAAACTGTGCAAACCTCAGCCGCAACCTAATGGTGCTATTTAATTTTAATATTTTCTGATGTCTCCATCATCCGCTTCTCGACCTGTCATACAAAATAATAATAATAACAATAATAATAACAACAATAATAATAATAATAATAATCATAACCATAATCATAATCATAATAATAAAAATAAAAATAAAAAAGCAACACTCAAACCCAAAACCTCTCCTATCCAATCCTCTCAATCATTTCAGAGTTCAAATCACACAAATCCAAACGTGCCCCCCCAATATGTCATAATAATGAAATCATCCGTCCATCGCCCTGATAAATTGTCTCTGATATTCCCCCGCAAGTCCCCCAAGCCGTGGCACTCAATGATCGTCAATGGCGTTCAGCAAAGCTTAGTCGAATCGTGGAGTCTCGCTTCCGTGAATATCATAGTCTAGAAGGTAAGGTATCAGCGTAGCACCGCCACTCTGCACGACGCTACTTCTGCGGGCGAAATGAAGATTGACTCCACCGTCATGGGTAAGGTAAGTCTTGGTAAAGTGGTACGCGTGAGCGCAACCCGGTTCCGTCAGGTGGGAGAATGGCATTGACTGATTGATTGATGGGAACGTCCATCAGTCGTCAATCAATGACTATCAATTGTCTATCCGTGTCTATATCAGATGATGAAATGTTTCTCTTTTCTTTTTTTTGGTTGATCAGTGTCTTGGCGGTTGGCCGGATTCACAGGACGGCCCAGAGTCTAGATATACACAGTACTTCTCCGTTCCACTTTGATTTACGTGGATCAAGGAAACAGTTCAACAGGAATGAGCAAATTAACCGCAAACAACGATATCCATGGAACGTTGGGTTAGCTTGACGGGAAATCAAGGTACGTACCTTTCGGCGAGCAGGGACCACCAACCTAGTACACTGGCCGTCAACTGCTCTAGTCGCCCTCTGCCTTGTTTTGCTATCTGCCGATCCCACTCTCTCAACCAAGCTCAACTTCTGACACGCTTCCGGGGTCACCCGCAATTCTGGTCTGAGTTACTTAATCGCGTATAACTATGATATTATTACCCCGGCTGGCACCTCGGGGTAGCTCTCGCACAAGTACAGCTACGTAATTTACTATCCCCACAATTAAATTGACCCGGGAAACAGCATTTGAGATTTATAGATAATACAGTTGACACCCTAGCAGAGGCACTGGCACCACCCTAAATGTCATCTAAAGCTCCTACCTAGTGATTAAACATGACTGTGTATGCTTTTCCCCCATTCTTTCCCATCCTGCCGACCAGTGCCTCATGGAGAAGCAGCAAAGACACTTGACGGAAACAAAATCACAACCGAACCATCGCGCCAAAAGATCAAACAAGTAAAGAAAAAGGCATCAAGTTAGAAAATGACAAAATATCGAATCGCACCAGGCACGGTGTATTGACAGCCAGGGCATTTATGCCATGTACGTGCTAGAGTCAACGCCACCCTCGGGGTATTCACTGTATATATGCCATTAGTTCCGGGTACAAAAGATGAGGGAAAGAAGGAAAGATGGGTCACGTACGGAAGAGCAACTTCGAAACGCTTCTCGATATCCTTGAGGACCTTCTCATCCTCCTCGTTGCTGACGAACGAGATCGAGAGACCCTTGGTACCGAAACGACCGGCACGACCAACGCGGTGCAGGTACGAGTCCGCATCCGCAGGCAAGTCGTAGTTAATAGCAAGGTTGATACGCTCAATATCAATACCACGTCCAAAGACATCAGTAGCAACACAGATACGCTTGTTGAACTCCTTGAACTCCTTGTAGCGTTTGATACTAATATGCCGCGTCAGCAACAGGATTGCATTGTTTAAGCAATGCGACAAACTTACCGCTCCTCCTGGCTCACACCAGAGTGGACAGCGATACTGGGGAAGTTACACTCGCGCAAGAGCTTGTCCAGCTCATTTGCACGAAGTGTGCTCTTGACGAAGATAATGACCTGGTTGAACTCAAGGCTATCCAGGAGCTCGTTCAGCTTCCGGTTCTTTTCCGCTTCGCTGAGTTTGATGTAGTATTGTTGCAAACCGTGGAGGGTGAGTTTGGTGTCGTCGTCCACGTAAACTTCAAGAGGGTTCCTCATGAACTTCTTGCAAACAGGCCGGATCTCCTGGGAGAGAGTAGCGCTGAACATCATAACTTGCTTGTCGGCGGGTGTAGCACGGAAAATCTCCTGAACATCGCGGCGCATATCTGGCAAGATTGTGAGTCACCGACTCTAAAACAATACATTGATGCTTTCACTCACCGATCTGGTCGAGCATCTTGTCACACTCGTCAAGGACAAATGCCTTAACATTACGCAGGGAAAGCTTTTTCTCGCGAACAAGGGCGTTCAGTCGACCCGGGGTACCGACGACAATGTTGGGGTATGATTCTTTGTTGGATAGCACCTCGACATCCTTCTGGATGGGGGTACCTCCGTAGAAGACGGCAGTCTTCACGTCGGGAAGGTACTTGCTGAAACGAGCATATTCGTTCTTAATCTGGTAAGCCAACTCACGGGTGTGGCACATGACCAAGACAGAGCACTCTCCGGGGACAGGCTCCAGCTGGTGAAGGGTGGTCAAGACGAAGACGGCGGTTTTTCCGAGACCAGACTTTGCCTGGCAAAGAACATCGACATTGAGAATGGCGGTCGGAATGCAAACTTGCTGGACTATAGTGAGGCGGAACGGTATGTTAGACTTGTATTCGATCCATAAGACTTTGGAAAAAAGAAAGCAATCCGCGTCGCAAGTCCGTCCATCCCCCGAGTCGTCGAATAAGGCAGGCAGTGATGTCAACTTTCGTTTCATAATCAACTACTAATGAAAGCACTAGTCGGGCATCTATTCAACTGCAGGATAATATCTCTATCGAGAGTGCCCTGCAGACGGCACGAGAACGCCTGCCATCCAAAGATATGGTGGCAAGAGGCCCATGGCTTTCGGATAGCATCTTTCGCAAATCACCCATTCTTGCTGAAAACGCATTTACCTGGATGATTCGCGAATCCAGTCTCACCGTAATTCGCTGATGTATAAGCAGCGGGTAGTAACTGTAAAAGCACTACTGCCACCGCAGTGTCTTGTGTGTAATAACCCAAGCAAACATCCTCATGCCGCCCACAGGCTCGGACGAGATAGGTGGCCAATAAAAAGCGACTATGGACTCCCGCGGAGATGGACGGACGTTGGAACATAGAGCAATGGAGGGAGCTTGTGGGAAAGAATGTTATCAACTAACCCTCCGATGGATGTTCGAAACCGCAATCGGTGATGGCACGTAGAAGTTCTCCCTTCAGCAAAAAGTCGCGGAAACCGGTCGAGTGAATACCGACATAGCTTCCCTTCTTGTCCGGACGGCCACCAGAAACTGTTAGATCGCCCGTTTTGGCGTTGTCGCCATTTGCGGCGGGAGCAGCAGTGGTAGCTGCGGCATCAGTGGTCTGAAGCTCCTCGTCGGAGTAGTCAATGAGATCCTCCTCGTGAGACATTTTGTTGGATAGCAACGGAACGGAAAGTGTTGGAAAAAAAAAAAAAAAAAACCCCTAGTTGTCGCGAGGTCGCGTTCTTCCCCAAGGCAGCCGAGCTGGGAAATTTACGGTATGGGTGAGTGGAGGTGGTGAAAAATAAAACAAATACAGTGAGTCAATCGTAAACACAACGTAATGCCCCTTTCCGATCCTTCTGGGATGAATTGAAAAGCGGGTCTTGGTTGAAAGGTAAGGGAAAACGATGGAGATGAAGAGAAGGTTGAGGTCGCGAGGGATGAGGCTGAGGACAGAAAGACCGCATCACGTGATATATATCATTAGTCACGCTGGCCTGCCAAGTTGCTGGTTCTAGTTTAGCGTCCGATTGCCACTGAAAGCTTCATTATTCTTTATTTTTCTTTATGTGTTGTTATTTTAAACCAGTCTAAAGGTTTTCTCTTCTGGAATGGCGAAGGCAAAGGGGAAAAAGGGTTCGTCTGGGGGAGCGCAGAGTCATATCCGTGCACGATTAGACTATCTCCATAAGGCCGCTATCTATCTACAGTCTGCTGGTGTTGCCTCCAAGCAATCTAGTAGCCAGCTCGTTCAGAATGGTACCAGTCAAGACGGCGAGCCAGGGTCGGCTTCAGCACGTATTGTACCACTTTTCTTGAGCCATGATACTACTCCTGGGCAAAAGTCAACTGGCACGCACACCAGCGCAAATACAGATCGTCTTCCGCAGCTCTCTCGCGTATTTATATCACAAATGCGTGGAGTGTCTCTAAAAACACAGATGCGACTGCCAGTCGAGACGAAAAGGTCATACTGCAAACGCTGCGATACACTTTTGTCGCCAGGTGTCAGCTGCATACAAGAAATCAGAAACGAGAGTCGTGATCGCAAAAAGCCATGGGCCGACGTCCGGGTCATCTGTTGCACTACCTGTGGGACGGAGAAGCATTTTCCTCTAACAGAAAGGCGAACCAAAAAGCTTTCTGAGCGTCGAAAGCAAAGAGAACAGGAGAAGGAACAAGTGCCAGCTCCATGACCTTTTTTGCTGTTCCTGTACTGTTTTTGTCATTTCGCAACAACGTGGACTGCGTGGGACAGTAGCAATTGGTTATTGAGACGGTGCACTACCACATTAAAGCGCACCAAGAAGGAACACCGTATGGGGGCTATGGTACATACAATGAACCCTATCAATACCCGGTAAACCATCATTTGTCCGTCGGCTGGCGCCTTGAAAGGAAACAAGGCCGAGCCTCATGCAACCGTTCCATTGATGAAGCAAGGCTACCTGTCCAGATTCAGCAGCAATTATCTATTCATTTGGATCAGTTGCCACGGCAGGGCGCTAGGTATGGGAGTCGTCCAATAGAGCTAAAGGCGGGATGTGAGATGCCGCGGGCTATACTAACTAGAGGGCGAGTTGTGGTTGTCGATCGGAAAGGCTACGAAAAACCCTGCAGGTAATTTGCGGTTGTCGACGGAAAAGCCATGACCCCTTAGCAGGGCCCCGAGACTTCACGTGCAACTCTGGTCGGTCCACATGCTATCCAGGGCGAAAACAGGATTCGTCGATATAGAGCAATCGGAGATGATTGCAGGTATTCTACAGTCGAAGTCCTGAGACCACAAATGCACATGTTCGAATAGAAAAATGTCATGACGCAACCGGCCTTATTCATTACATTTGTACATAAGCCATCTGTGCGACAGGGCACGATCAGCCGTGGGTTTATTCACAACATGGTCATAGATCAAACGTCCACTCATAAAGACACATAAAGAGAACAATACATATTGGGGAATCGAGACGCCAGATAATAGACGACAAATCCAACTTCAAAAGGTGAAAGGTGTGGTTCTCGTGACATGTAAACAGCCCATCGAAAATATTTAAATATAGAACAAAGAAAATGGTACCAACGAGGGAACTCCTTCGCTAAAACACCAATGTTGTTTCCTGTCGAATCTCGGTTCATGGTACCTCCAAAAGGTCCAAAGGTTGCCGCGAGGCAGATATCCCATCTTTAAGTAACTATCCTGTCCCAAACAAAAATGGGGGGGGAATAAAGGAACGAAACGAGAAGAGTGCGAAAGAAAAGAGCAGAACACAGGAGACAAAGAAAGATTCACGTCTGCGGGTTGAATGTCGCTGTAACTGGTGAAGGGGGCAAAGAACGCTGCAATAACGGCACAGATCATAATTGCACAGGGTCCGCGAGGACAGAGTGGTATATAAACATGGAGCTTTCCTCTCCTTTTTTTATTTTTCGCCGAGAAAACAAATATTTCCTTCATTTCTCTCTTGTGACTTAAGTTTGGTCATGCTTGCATTTATCATCTCGAGCGTTCGGTCATAATCATCCTAAAGCATGAAAAGCGGGCAAAGAGGTCGTCTGGTAGTCGAGTCAACGTCGCCAGATTCCAGTACATGAGCCTCCGGGGCAAAAGGTCGTATAAGGCAATATGTGAATAGGGTAAGCTTCGGGGTATAGAGCGGTGAACGTCATCCAAGCATATACGATCGGGTTCATAATCGAAGATGTATTGTCCTCGGTGGACATCATCGTCTCCTACGGGCGGCCTGGTCGAGACGTTGGTCAAGCCCTTCAATTCGGCCGCGGTAGGCTTTCACAATCTCCCTGATATGTCCAATCTTCGCCATTTCGGTTTCCAACTCATCAATTGAGGCTAGAATTGAACGCGTACGAGCAATCTCGGCATCGGCATTGTGGATAACGTTTCCTGCACGGTCGTAGGTATTTTGAATAGAGAGCTGCATTTGTTCCTCCAGCTGCAGGGCGTCAGGACAGGTGATAAGATGATATGCAAGGATGACCGGCTTGTGGAACATCGTCTGGATATTCCCAACCGGGACCCGAGATCATAGCGTATGAAACCATGCGCAAAATCATTATGAAGGAGTCTAGGGAGACGTAGAAGGGAGGATGATTTATAGGGTGGGGATAATAGGAGTTCAAAGGAAAATATCAACATACATAGTCGATGCGACTCCGAATCTGGCCCTGTAGCGCATCCAGCTGATGGGATAGCGCTCGCAGACTCATCGGGTCCAGCAACAATCGGCCATGACTGCTGGCAGCACTGGCAGCACGCGAACTTGAATTGCTGCTTCGACCAGTTCCTCTGCCCCTGGAAACCCCGTTGGCGGCATGGCCACCCTGAAGCGCAATCTGTTGCTGTTGTCGGAGGATCTGGATCTCGGAGGAGGTAAGGCCAAGGGAGGTGTCGGGGATCGAGGCTGATACGGACATTTGGTCCCGGCAGAGACATGCTCTTACCGCGACAAGAGTCTAGGAAGCGCCGGTCGTTCTCGATGTTTGGAGATGGGACGGACCGAATTTCATGGTGGTTGGCCGGAGCGAATGTTAGGAGGAATTAGGACGGAGAGTGGGAAGGAGAGTAAAGGACTGAATCGGCTTCGCTCGATGATTCGTTCTTCTCTCCTGCTCTCTCTCGCACTCACTCACTCACCCCTCTGGAAGTAACTCAAGAAAAATCGCCTCCTCACCGACAGGCCTAAGGTGTCATTGGGGGAAATTAGAGGGGATCAAGCCGAAGAGGAGGGGGAACGAAAGAGGGATGATGGGAGAGGAAGGCCGATTGAGGAAACAGATTATCGGCGGCAAGGAAAAAAGAAAAACAACCGCAAGCGGCTCTCCTCGTGAATCGGTCGCAGGTTACACACTGACGGACGCCCAGAGACGATAGGAATTGGTCTAACTTGGAGAAACTAACACGAGCACTGTGAAGCTAAAAGAGTGTGATTAGAAATGCCTCGGAGAGTTGAGGGGACGGAAGTGGAAGAAGGAGGATTGTACACTGGTATGTAAGAGCAAGTATATATTGTATGAAGCGTGGTATGAAATAGTACCCAAGGCAGAGCTTGGAGGTACACAACAACCAATGGCCAGAACCCCCCCTGGGAAGATACTGAGGGAAATAAAATATAGCGGAAAATGATGTCTAGAATAATTCAAAGTTATGACCTATTTCTAGGGTCTTTTTGCCTTTTCTTTGGTGCTCGGTATGAATTATCTTGGTGATATAGATCGGAGTATGGTGTACATTATATAAAATGGAACTTGAAGACTTAAATCACAGTGACTAAAAATTGTCGCACAAGGACTGAAACTAGAATCTTGGATCTTAGAATATAATAATTCAATTCTCTCATCTGCGAGAGAAAAAAGAAAGCATACCAAGTTTATGTGACTTGAGGAATCTCCCCTACAGAAGAAATCCACTGCTAAACCGTGGTTCCGCCTTCCGACGCCCTCCAACCATTCATTCAGTTCCCTCTCCTCCGCAAACCAACAGCAGCTCCCACCTCCAAACAATCCTCCTATACTAATCACCTCTCCAAAACTTAGAGGTTTCCCTCCCCTCTTCACCGCGATCTTACTCCCAAACATTTTCAACAAACCAGGCAACCCACGGTGCCAATAGCGCAATCAACCAACGGCCTCTGCAAACGCCAGTCGATCAATCACCGTCGCCTCTGATCCCCAGAACCGAAACCAATTCTGTACCTAAAACCCGCTGCCCAACCCGTGAGGCTAGAGCCCTGCGACTGCTATCTTTGATCTGTGATTGGATTGGCAGCTCCGCGTCTGGCTCAGGTCTAGTCCTGCGACTTTCGTCTTTCACCCATCTTGCGGGATACCTCATCGGTTGGTGAGCCTTTCCTCCACTCTCCCCTCCCTCGTCTGCTCCACCGTGGTTCGCTACCGCTGTTTTTGTCGTTCCCCAGAGCTGTGCCACCTCGAGTCCTCGTCTTTGCCCAGAAAACGAGAAACTATGAGAGCTTACATTACATGTCTGACAAAAGTGGAGCTTCAATAGTTCGATAAAATTAATGTCCCATTCGCGCGCCTAGTCCACCGCGACCTATTGCTTCTTCTCATCACATTTAAAAAGAGGATTCTATTAAAATAGCAAAGAAGAGAAAAAAAAAAGGGCTTCAAGAAAATGCCCAAGGAACGCAACTTCAACCCCGTCCAAGCGCAGCGGAAAGCAGACAAACAGAAAAGCTTGAAAAAGGCCAAATCTGAGGCGCAGGCTCGCCAGAATGAGAAACTCGCCCGTCGCAACCCCGAGCGCATTCAGAGGCAGATCAATGACCTCAAAGCGGTAGAAGAGTCCGGCCAACAACTACGGCCGCGTGATAAGGAGGTTTTGGAAGCATTGGAGCGGGATCTGCGTGCGGTACAGAAGGCCCGGGAAGCACTAGGTGATAAGGCGCCGAAATTCGAGAATTACCAGTCGAGGAGGGGTGGCTTTGGCGGCAGAGGCCGCGGTGACGCCGTATTAGGGAAGAGGAGGAGGGACGACCGTGGCCACTTCGGACAAGATAGTGAGAGTAGTGAGACGGATGAGGAAGTCCGACGAATTCCTATGCCGCGGGATACGCCGCCACCAATCCCTCGCCAATACCAAAAGAAGAGAGAGGGTGATGCAGATGCAGGTCCTCGGGGACCACATGGTTTACCGGCGAAACCGCCTGTGGTTGAATCCAGAACTGTTTATGAAGCGAAGCCAGAGATCAAGGACCTGCGACAAGAGGCGGTTAAGAAATTTGTTCCGGCTGCTGTTAGGGTTAAGCAGGAGGCCATTCGAGGGCAAGGAAAGCTACTTGAGCCGGAGGAAATGGATCGACTAGAGAAAGCGGGTTATAATGCTGGTCCTTCGGAAGCTGCAGGACAAGAGAGCTCTGATCAACCTGATGATGACGCTCAACAGCGGCTATTAGAAGAGGAGAAACGATTCAACCAGGAACTCAGATCTGTACAGATCGAGGACGTTGAAGATGAGGATGCATGAAATGTATAACAGTGTATAATAATGATATCCAGTACTTCACGATGTACAACTGATACCGGAAAGTAGTAGTAGGCTCCATCGCGGACATATCACATTTGGAAAAAAGAATCTGACATAGGTATTCCGCTCTGTGACAGAGCTTCTCAAAGAGATAACACAAAACTGTATGTACATACAAGACCGTTTCCATGAATACGCCTTTAAACCCGGTAAGCCTTCAAGCAATGTACCACCCCTCAAACACCTAGAAAGCAGAGATAAAAGGAAAATGATGTACAGTCCCAAAAGAGTGGCAGAAGTTGGCATGTCTCTGAGGACTGTGAAGCGGTCTAAGAACAAGAATCCAAGTCTTCGAGATGAGTGCAAGAGATCTCCAGACCCAAGGGCACCAAATCAATGCGGAAACCAAAAGCCGGCTGGCGAATGCAAATATCTGTACAGTTTCCCAAGCAATGGGAAAAAAAAAAAAAACCAAAGAAACAAGGACATCACGGCATAACAACAAAGGAAAGAGTGGATCGGTCGGAGAGCAGTGTTCAACAATGATGCACCAGGAGAAATGCACGAAGGCCTCGATTTTCTGCACGGTCAACTTCATGCCTCAGAATGCACATGATCCAACCATAACTCCAGAGTATTGCAAGTATTAAACTGTATAGGAAACGAGGGGTGTCTTATGTAGATGCCGTTGTTTTCACGGATCAACCAGCGAAAACCAAAATCGACCAATTTTGTAGAAGTGAAATGTTGCCTTTGGGGCACAATAGGCCAAACAAGTAGTTGGAGGGTATTACCGCAAATTACGAATAACCTTTCGACCGCGCGCAAGGAAGGGGCTCGGCATCTCATCCTTTTCAGGGTCCCACACTGCTGGTGGATCGCGATCTGAAGATTTGAGGCCGGAGGAGCAATTTGAAGTGCGGGAATCACTGGCACATCGCTTGAGATCTTCAACAGGACGGCCACCAGCCCGGGCTTGGGCAAGTTCCACCAGTGTTCTGCCACCCATATTGCGCTGCATCACGGCCTTGAACATCTCCTCTCCACCACCGTTAACCTTCGTAGGGTGCTGTTTTAAGCCAGACTTGCGAGTTGGCGATCCAGCGTCAGCAGCCAAGTTCGCTGACGATGGGATCTTCGACAGACGTCGGTGGGGAGATCTTGCTTTGGGCTCTCCGTGACGGGTCTCAGTTTGACCGGATCCTGATGCTTGCGGCAATCTTGAAGGGTTGCTGGGGAAAAGTGGCGGTTGCGTGCTCAGTTTCTGCATTAGCGCAGCTGTGTTCTGACGAAGGAGGGGGCGAGACGGGGCCTTGAAAGGATCGGGTTTGACTTTAGGCCTGGTAGGTGAAGGAAGATCAGGGGTGTCGTCTTCATCATCGGAGTACGCTAGAGTAGGTTCCCATTTGGCCCGCTGTCTCTCTGCTTCTGCGAAGATGTTCTTACCAGAAGAGGTGGCAGAGGTACGACGGGGGGACAAGGAGAGTGACGCGATTGAAATTGGGGATGGCTCAGCCATCTGCACATCGACGGGCGACTCGACGACTGTTTTTGAGCGATTGAAAGGAGTGCGAGTCTCTCTTCTTAACGGCTTGTTCGCTGGTGACTCCATTGACAGCTGACTGATATCAGTGGTGGAAGGAAAGTCTGTGTCGTCTCCATTACTAGTAGACGACCGGGAGCCATAACCGCTTGAGCGTAGGCCAGTATCATCTCTGATGTTGTGAGTTTTCTTCTGTTTCTCTAGTTCAATCGAGACCCTATCTTGAACCTCGGTCTCAAACCTCTTGCGAAGTTTTTCAAGTTCATTCTGCACCTGACGGTCAATTTCTAGTCTAGCTTTTACTTCCCATTCCCGGCGCAGGGAGCTTTCAATGTCGGATTTCATCTGTTGCCTCTCCTTTTCAAGTTTTGCAAATGTCTGCTCAACTTCCTTGGCCTTTTGCAGGGCTGCTTCTTCGCGCTTTCGAAGTTTGCTACTAAGGTCAACAACTTCTTTCTCCTTTCTCATCAAGCGGATGATAGGAAGGTTGATCAGGGCGGTAGTGTCAGGGCGGTGGTCTGGGTTCACACGTAAACAGCTGGCAATGACATTCTTCAGCTCGGGGGAGTAAAATTCAGGCAGAGGAGCGAATTTGCCTTCGCGGATTCGTTGGACAAGTTGAATATGTGTTCTTGCGTTGAAAGGTGGCTCTCTCTGGCAGAGTTCGTACATGATGCAGCCGACAGCCCAAATATCGGAGCGCAAGGTATATTTTTCCGCAGCACATATCTCGGGGGACATGTAGAATGGAGTACCGACATATGTCGATGCGAAATCATGAGAATTCATAAGCTTAGAAAGGCCGAAATCTCCTAGCTTAACCGTGTTGTCATGTCCCAGGAAAATATTTTCAGGCTTCAAATCGCGGTGCAGGATTGTCATCTGCGCCTGCTTTCCCTTAAGGCCTGAGGGCTTAGGTGTAGGTCCTAGAATATTGGAGCCTACATCCGCTGGGTCTGCACCATAATGGCAACGGTAAAGCGCAGTGACCAATTGTGATAGTATACGCCAGACAAATTCTTCTTCCGCGTACTTGTTCGTCTTCTTCAGGTTTTTGATGACCATACTGAGATCACCGCCGCCACAGTATTCCATGTAAAGATACAGGTCTTGGCTCGCCTTTAGGTGTTCACGGTGGTAGTAAGCGACAATGTTCGGGTGTCGAAGAGAGCTCAAAATATTGAATTCGGCCGTAAGCTGTTCACGCTCTTTTTGGGACATCTTGATGTAATTTATCTCCTTGCGACACAGAATCTGCATTTAACGTTTGTAAGTAGTCGTACAAGGTAGAAGAGGGGTTCGGCGAGCCTACAAAGCCATCTGTTTTCCTCCTGACTTTGCGAATAATGCCGAAGGAACCACAACCTGAAGACAGTCAGATATTTCGCGGGGTCAAGCATCAGACATAGAGAGATGTATATATATATATATGCCTTACCAATCTTCTCCAGTACCTCATACTTGTCTGCTTCCGCCAATGCGATTGCCATCGTGGCTACTGAGTAGATTATGCCACAGGCAAGCACTCAAGGGTAAAGGGAAAGGTCGAATAGGAGGATTGAAAGAGAATGAATGAGTGATCAGCTCATTCATGAGTTAATCCTATTGCGTAGAACCTGTTTGGTTAGTAGACAACGAGGTCGGCTTTGGACATGGAGTAAAATTGGTAGATTTAAAGAAGTAAGTATTCACGCAACGGGACGGAGGCCATGAATGTTTAGTTGAAGCACTGTTGCTGAGCAACGGCGTGCGCAAGCGATCCTTGCTTCATGTAGCAGGCGGTGAAGCTAGGGCGGTGAGGAGTCGTGTCATCATCACCACCATCATTGTTGCTTGAATGAGTAAACAATTCCATCCTGCTGTAAGAACTGTCACTTGGATGCAATCACAGGCACACATCTGTGCGTGGTGGATCCAGTATGCCATGCATGAATCTATTGTCCTTTCACACCGATTCCTGGCGTTGTATTCTGCAAGGACTACTAGCCGATAGGTCCCCCTTTGAAGGGCCTCTCCTTTTCCTATGTGGCGATTAGATGGCCCACGTGATTATCTCTTATCGATAAGATGATGGCATCGCCAACCGATAGTGTCCCGCTCTCGGCAACATTAGTATCCAATATCTCCGGACACCATCGGCCCAAGACTCACTCGCAATGTCTGAACCGACTGTGCTTCGCAAGGACCAATTAGAGATCAGTTTACACAATGAAAAGAAACTGATCCAGGAGGGAACCATTAAGGACGATAACCCTCTCGATCTTAGTGAGCCGTTTCGGGAGCTCTGCGCTGCTTGTCGTAAGGGGGATCTCAAAGTTTGTCAAGAGAAGATCACAGAAGGAGTCAATATCAATGCTCGCGACCCCTATGATTACACCCCCTTGATCTTGGTAAGTGATCTTGGCTTCCATAGGGCCACCCTGGCAACCCTGTCGAATTACGCAAGTTATTGGTGATGGAGAGACGATAGTTCACTGCTAAGCACCGTGCAGGCAAGTCTTTGTGGCCATTACGAGGTTGCCCAATTGCTTCTCGAGTCTGGCGCATTATGCGAGCGAGATACATTCCAGGGAGAAAGGTTTGGCTGGTCTAGCTACCACCCAACCTTCAAGTACCGCTGACATCCGCGCTCGTGTAGATGCCTATATAATGCTCTGAACGACCGCATTCGAAATTTGTTGCTTGAATATGACTACTCTAAATCGACTGACCCCCTTCAGCCTCTCGCGGCCCATATATCCTCCCTCCTCACCCGCGACCAGCCTGGGACGTCTGATATCGTTGTGAGCGCCGAGGATGAGTCTCTGTATTTACATAAATTCATACTCTCTGCGCGATCACCTTACTTCCGGAGGAAGCTGGCAGCTTCCCCTGAAACCGCGACATGGAAGCTTCCCAGCACTATACCGCCACAGGCTTTTGCCGCAGCGATCAAATATTTATATTTCGGGGAAGCACCCCGTGAACTAAGAAGTGGCCCCGGCACGGGCTTTACTGAATCGGAAGTCTTTACTGGCATCGATAGGATTGCCAAACACTTGGATATTGACACTCTTGTGGACAGCATTCTTGACAGTGGTGATAGGAGATTAGCTAGACAGAGGAGGACTACGGAGCTTGCAAAGGGAAGAGACCAATTAGAGGAATGGTTCCGCAGCAATGTTCTACAAAATAAGTTGGTAGTCGAAACGACCAAGGCAGGGGACGTCAAATGGGATCGCAACAATGCAATCTTTGCAGATGTCTTGCTTCAAGCTGATGAACTGCCGGAGGATACGGATGAACATAGCAACGGTACCCTGCGGCCAGGAGACGGTGCCAATGCTGGCCCCAAAGAGCAAACCCAGAAGTCGGTCCTCTTTCCCTGCCATCGGGCAATGCTTTTGAGGTCTGAATTCTTCCATACCATGTTTTCGTCATCATTCCGCGAAGCGTATCTAAAAGATCACCTACACATCATCAATGTCGACTGCTCCCCGGACGTTCTGGAGATTGTCCTTACGTTCCTTTACACCGAAAAGGTCGATTTCCCACTCGAAGTTGCGGTTGACGTTCTTTTCGCTGCAGACATGCTGTTTATAGAGAAGCTTAAAACCAAAGCAGCGGTTGTGATCAGCACCCTCGGTAGCGGTAACATGTCCCAGGCGGAAGCTGCGAAGACGCGGGGCACTAAGGAGGAAGAGGACCTCGACATATATGCTATAATTCGAGCAGCATGGATGACACGGGTTCAACGACTGGAGGAATTCGCGGCTCGCTACCTGGCGTATCGGTTGGAAGCTCACATCGATTCGCCTGAGTTTGCTGAAGTAATTCAAGAGTCAGCATCTCGTATTCAAGGAAGACAGGAAACAGATTCTATCGAGTTGTTAGACGATATTCGCTTTTATCTTGGCGAACGATTTAGGCTCAGGTTCGACGATGCTGGTCTCGAAGAAATGATGGAAGAGGAGGCCGAGCAGCATGCCACCAGCGCGACTACCAACGATGAGAGTATTGAAAAGGTTATACATGGTGTCGAAGCGATTGATCTTACAGACAAGGTTGTTGTTGAAGGACTGAAGGATGCAGGACACATTTCTCAGAAAGCACAGGATCATGGCCATGTCATGCGCAACTTAAACGGAGAAATTGTTCGGGATGAATTCGATAAGGATTCGATGAACTACCACATCCTGATGGATAAGCTCGACAGGATCTTGGAGCGCTTGGATTTGGAAGCTTAATCGTGATCTCGACGAGGACGCAGGGTCGAATGCAAGTCAGGTAAATATGACGATTAATGATTTCACGCAGGGTATATACAAAATCCGTTCATATACATATATAAATAGAAGGTTGCATATCTATATGTCGTTCCTGATGCATGGTTCTTGGGTTGATGACCGTATATTGGAATAAACCCACGCTGACTATTATATATATATATATATATACAACTCCTCTCTCTCTCTTTTCTCTATCTACCAAAGATATCTATATATGCTTTGATACTCTAACAATTACGACTGATTCCAAACCACAGCTCCAAACTTCTACATCCACAGGATCCATCACCCAAAATATTGTTATATATCATTGTCAATTTCTGGTCAAAACCATCCAGTCTACACAATCATCAAGTATGCAAGAGAGTCAGGATTCGACTGTCCACAAGCCACAGCTATAGAACAACAACAACCGAGGCACAAACCCAAGCAAGCAAGCCACACTCAACGGAGCCAGGTTGGAAGAGCCAAGCAAGCAATAGAGACGACGGTAGCCAGGTCACAAGGCAGTCAGCTAATACAAGCCGACAAGACAATCCATCCGGCCGAAGACACAACCTAAAAGAGCAGGATAAAGGAGGCAAAGATACAATACAGGCACATGATAAACAATAACGCATCGCTGATACCCTGGGATGTTTTCTTACGTGTCACACCACATCCCTCACCGTTTGAAGGCGATCCGAGCCGCAGATTGTCAGTGCGATAGTTTTCTCGACGAGAAGTCAATGTGACTCTCGTGTCTGCCAGTGGGTATGTGACGACTATACAAACCGGTATACATTGACATTGTCCGTGCTTGTCAAGTCGTTAAGGCTTACCGTACAGAGAAAGACTAAAAACGAATAAGAGAGAGAGAAAAAAAAAAAAAAAGATAAATAAATAAATAAAAAAAAGAAAAAGAAAGACAGACAGAAAAAATACCTCACAGAGAGTTTACATCGAGGATCCATGTGTTCGGCAGATGTGGTCTGAGTGCGCGCGAGAGTGTGACGAGAAAATGAGGCCATGCATATGGGGCTGAAGGACTATAACAACTTGATACTCTATGTATTAGCATAGCCTAAAAATCACAGGATGATATGAGGTATGAGAACAGGCCCCCCTGCACTTCAGTGGAAACGAAGATCATCCGGTTTCGCTCTTTCCTCCACATCATCTTTTAGTGGGTATGCACGGTGGTAAGTTTCCTTTTTTTCCTTGTTTCTTACGGTGGAGATCAGGGCTTTTCGATGTGTGGGCTCTGGAGAGATCACACTGATGTACCACCGAATGCAGATGTCCAGCCAGCCTCCCAGCCGGATGGGATTTACGGTACAGACGAGGCTACGGCTAAAAAACGAGAAAGAAAAATAAAGGGCTCCATTAAGCTAGACGCATGAAGTGTATAGATACAAGGCCATTATGATCGACAACACGATCATTGGGCGACCTGACCAGGCTTCTTGATTTTCTGGTTTGGCCGCAGATTATCGGACATTTCCGTTGCGGATCAATCATGGCGAAAAAAAAAAAAATTAAAAAAAAAAACACGCATGGCCTATTATTCGGGGGTTTTACATGCCAATCAGAACCGACAGTCCGCTGATGGGCCATGTCGAATGGGCGACATTAGGCGTCGACGGTGGCTACCGCAATTTAGCTTCTCGAGTCTTGAGTGGAAGACCTGAGTCAGTGTTTGTGTCTCCCCTCTTACTCGCAACTCTATTCGAATTGCCACGACCACACTTGTTCCGGTGAAGTCGAGTTCAGTCTCTGGCATGCGTCTTGTTTGGGTTAATTTCCCTAACTACGGGATGCACGTCTTATTCGTTGCATCCAACAGTGATCGACACGCTCGTCGTCTGGATCGGGTGTGCGGGGATGGGGGCTTGATTGGTGCGAAATTTTGCGAGCACGATGAAACTAAGAATACCGTTGGGATTCTTGGGAAGCCATATGGTTTGATGATAATGACTCTATGATATCTTCATCCCTTCATCTGGTTTCGAGTCGAACTCCCAGGCTTTCGGGGGGGCAGAGAGCTCCGAGAACCGTTGCTTTGGGAGGGTGTCAAACTTCGCGTGGGGTTTAGACATCCCTCCAGTTCTCTGCCCAACTTTCGCCTCGTTGACGCAGTTCTCCATCGAGGTGGGGGTGGAAATGAGAAAGACTATGTGAAAGAGGGGTTGAAACTTGCATAGCCTACACATTCACATACACTCTTCTCTAAGCCCCCTCCCCCCCTTTCCGACCTTGCTCTACTGCTTTTCCTGTTTATTTCGTAGAAGACGCCCTACCCTCCATGACCAGCCAGCGAAATGCTACAGGTTGCTACTCAAGAATAGGCAGAAAGTTTCTGTGTGGTAAATCAGGAGGGCCACCAGTCACTTTGTCCGTCGTCGCAGGGGTTTGGCTGTGTGGATGCAAGATCCCTGACGATTTACCAGAGTCGCAGCAGCGGATGATCTGTCATAGCGACTGGAGGTTTGGCTGCAGTTGCTGCTCCAATCGCTGGCCGAGCTCTGGTCCAGGGTTGGAAAATAGCCATCCTTTCCCCTGGTATTACTCATGATTCTGTTATTAATGATCCATTCCCATGGGAGAGGTCGGTGAAGGTTGGGTATGATGCTAACTAGACCAGGTGCTGTTCGTTCCATGCAAGATTTGGGCCTCGCCCCAGTACGAGATTTCTCTCTCCAACTAGAATAGAACTAGAAGCTCGCTAAAATCATACCAACCAACATCCTGGTCAGGTTAGTCCTGCTTTGGAGTGTGTTGCCGTACTCGCTGACTTTTTGCCCTCTGTCTGACTCCATCGTCCAGGTACCAGCAGAGAACCAAGAAAATCAGGCCATATACACGGGAATGATTCATCCATTCGCCCGTAGTAGAGAGATGAAATCCGGTTTGAATATCAACTTGACCCTGCATATAGTGCCCAATTCAAATTGCGTTGAAAAACGACTGATCCCATGCGCCGCACCCGGATAGGAATGACACTAATTAGACTCTGTCTTAGACAAGAATCCCAACGGCCGAGTAGTGAAACCCACTATTCCAGGCGATCCGCGAAGGTTTAGCACGAGGTATTAGCGGCTTAGCGCCGTCGCTGAGCATCACTGTGGCTCAGGTCCTTCCTCTTTGGATGTGTCCCGGGGAGATGGATTGCAACCCCACGCCGTCGTAAGTGGTACTCATGGTCTGATCCGTACACTGTACTGTACATACACTAGCTGACTGTGAGCGTGACTCTCTCAGACATGGCGCAGTGAATGTACGTCCATCATGAGCACAGACTGTACTGCTAACAGGATCGAGGGACTGGTATGACGCCCACACCCACTCGCTCACGGACCTTGCGCCAATGCAGGCAACAGAATCCTTCCTACACTGGGTGCTCCACGCTGGCCAAACGCATTGGTCGTCCGCAGCTAACCGGCGCCTAAATATGACCGGCGGTTATTACCCACTGGACCACATGGTCAGAACAAAGAAGTTGAGATCCCCTGTCTGTTAAGGCGGACGGAGCTTAAGATGTCAGCTTATAGCAGAGCCCATGCTCCCGTCAGCATTGCCTGAATGGTCTCATATATAGTGTGCGAATTGTCGGTCATATATGTCCATGCAATACCACCTTAAGCAAACGACAAACAAACCAATTCATTGCTTCATAACATGCCAGCGCTAGACCGTAGGAATAGTAATCTTGAAACAGCCACATGCGGACGACATCACATTGCAAAACGACGATCTAGCGCATCTTAACCCAGATCGGGGATCGTAAGGAACCAAACACCGGAATCAGGCTCATTGGTCGAGTTGCCTCGCATTTTTCTTTTTTACCTCTTTTTGTTGCCCTCCGTTCTACCGACAGACGCTGCGTGGTGGCCAACCTGAGCATTCGGCACTTGTCATGCAAGATCAGTGGCTATGACTACCTATCCATTGGATGAAATCACCTGGTGATATCGTCTTGTGATGTAGATTGATATTCTGATGCTCTGTGTCTTGCCCTTTGTAAGCTCTGGGTAAGCTACAGCCACGTCATAGATGTTTGATATTCCTCCTTAGACCCGGTTCTGATCTCGTATCTAACCTACGACACTTTCTCTTGTAGATCTTAATTGTCCGCTACTATGGTTTCCCATAAATTTATCCTTTTTTTTTTGTTTAATTTTTTTTTTTTTTTTTTT